>NW_028270174.1:141817-441817 GCF_037043375.1 Chiloscyllium plagiosum
AGAGGGGGTGGGGGAGAGGGGGTGGGGAGGGTGGGGGAGGGGGAGAGAGGGGGTGGGGGAGGGAGAGAGTGGGGGAGAGGGGGCCGAGTGGGGGAGAGGGGGGAGAGGGGGCCGAGTGGGGGAGAGGGGGGGAGGGGGGAGAGTGGGGGAGGGAGGAGGGAGTGGGGGGAGGGAGGGGGGAGGGAGGAGGGGAGGGAGGGGGAGTGGGGGGAGGGAGGAGGGGAGTGGGGGGAGGGAGGAGGGGAGGGAGGGGGGAGTGGGGGGAGGGAGGAGGGGAGTGGGGGGAGGGAGGGGGGGAGGGAGGGGGGAGTGGGGGGAGGGAGGAGGGGAGGGAGGGGGGAGGGAGGAGGGGAGGGAGGGGGGAGTGGGGGGAGGGAGGAGGGGAGGGAGGGGGGAGTGGGGGGGAGGGAGGAGGGGAGGGAGGGGGGAGTGGGGGGGAGGGAGGAGGGGAGTGGGGGGAGGGAGGGGGAGGGAGGAGGGGGGAGTGGGGGGAGGGAGGAGGGAGTGGGGGGAGGGAGGGGGGAGTGGGGGGAGGGAGGAGGGGGAGTGGGGGGAAGGAGGGGGGAGGGAGGGGGAGTGGGGGGAGGGAGGAGGGGAGTGGGGGGGAGGGAGGCGGGGAGGGAGGGGGGAGTGGGGGGAGGGAGGAGGGGAGGGAGGGGGGAGTGGGGGGAGGAAGGGGGGAGTGGGGAGTGGGGGGAGGGGAGGGAGGGGGGAGTGGGGGGAGGGAGGAGGGGAGTGGGGGGAGGGAGGGGGGGAGGGAGGAGGGGAGTGGGGGGAGGGAGGAGGGGGGGAGGGGGGAGTGGGGGGAGGGAGGGGGGAGAGGGGGGAGGGGAGGGAGGAGGGGACGGGAAGGGAGGGGGGGGAGAGAGGGGGGGAGGGGACGGGGGAGGGAGGGGGGCAGGAGAGGGGGAGGGAGGGGGGAGGAGAGGGGGAGAGAGGGGGGGGAGAGGGGGGGTGTGGGGAGAGGGGGGGAGTGGGGGGAGGGGGATAGAGAGGGGGGGGAGGAAGGGGGGGAGAGGGGGAGGGGGGGTAGAGGGGGGTAGTGGGGGGGAGGGGGGAGGAAGGGGGGGAGGGGGGGTAGAGGGGGTGGGGGGAGAGGCGGGGAGGGTAGTGTGGGGGAGGGGGGAGAGGGGGGAGGGTAGTGGGGGGAGAGGGGGGAGGGGGGAATAGAGGGGGGTGGGAGAGGGGGGAGAGGGGGGGAGGGGGGAATAGAGGGGGGTGGGAGAGGGGGGAGAGAGGGGGTGGAGGGGGAGAGAGGGGGTGGAGGGGGAGGGAGGAGAGGAGGAGGAGGGAGGAGAGGAGGAGGAGGAGGAGGAGGAGGGAGAGAGGAGAGATGGGGGGAGAGGAAAGCAAGTTGTGATTAGTGTATAGAGCCTGCAAAGATAGGTTAAGTGATGGGGTGAAGTTTTGGCAATTGGATTTTGATGTGGGATGAGGTGAAGTTGTCAAATTCTGCAGTAACAACAAGACTCGCAGGTTCAGTTTAAATGGAGAGAGATTGTGGAATGCTGCAATGCTAGGGTGGCTGGGTGTCCCTATGCAAAAGTTACAAGTAGCTAATTTGTTGGTATGGGAGTGGTTAGGAATGCAGATTGAAAGTTGGCCTTTATTATAAGAGTAATGGAGTTAAAAATTGAGAAGCCTTGCTACAACTGTACAGCAATTTGTGAGACTGCACCAAAGCAAGGTTGAGGAGGCTGGGCTTAAGCTCGTTCAAGTTTAGAAAAATGAAAGATAATTTAAGGAATTTGAGGAGAGAGTAGACAGTGAGATGGTGTTTCCCCTCGCAGGGGAATCTAGAATTAGAGGGGACAGTTTAAAAATAAAGGGTCTACCTCGTAAGACAGGGATGAGGAGGAAGTTCTTCTGAAGATGATTGATGAAGGAGTCAAAGGTTATGGGGTCGCAATCATATCAGCATGATCTTATTGAATATAGAGTAGGCTCAATGGGCTGAATTGCCTACTCGTGCTTTTCTTTCTTATAATCTTATAGAGATTATTGTGAAATAAATGGCAAAACCTTCCATTCTAACATATAATACATTATTCCCATTGTACCTTTAGGGAAAAAAAGTCTTTCAGTCCTTTTTTGCAACTTCAGTTTGTACCACTGAGCTCATTTGATTCATAATACAATTCAATACAACACAGGAGCAGGTCCTTTGGTCCAACAAACCTGGGCCAATTCCTAGTCCTTATTTAGATCTGCTACTTATTGCCCATGCACAGTTGCTATCCCTCTGTTCACCTTCTGTTTGTGTGTTTGTCAAGATGCGTGTTAAATGTTGCTAACGTGCCTGCTTCCACCACCTCCAGTGGCAGTGTTTCCCACCTCCCTCTGTGGCACCCATCACCCTCTGTGTGAAGGATTTTCCCGCACTTCTCCCCTGAACTTTCTCTCTCTCACCTTGAACCTGTGCCTTCTTATAGTTGACACTTCCACCCTGGGAAAAAACATTTAACTATCCACCCTATCTATGCCACTCATAATTTTGCAGACCTCTATCAGGTCGCCCCTTGGCCTCCGTCTTTCCAACGAAAACATCCGAGTTTATCTTACCTCTCCTTACAACTAAAACCTTCCAGACTAGGCAACGTCCTGGCAAACCTTCTCTGCTTTCTCTCCAAAGCATCCACGTCTTTCTGTGACACAGATTCAGTTCTAACTGCTGCCATGACGTAGCCTCCAACATACCTCAACCACCTGGACATCCTGTGCTGGCCTGTTACCCGCCCTTGACCATCTCATTTCTAACTGCCGCCGTGACATAGAACCACACAGGATTAATGTGAATTTCACCAGTTTCCTCATTTCTCCTCCCCCCCCCCACCTTATCCCAGTCCCAAACCTCCAACTCGGCATCACTCTCTTGACCTGTCCATTGTCTTTCCCATCTATCTGCTCCACCCTTCTCTCCGACCTATCACATTCTCCCCTACCTTCATCTACCTATTGCATTTCCAGCTACCATCCTGCCCAGCCCAATCTCCACTTCCATTTATCTCTCAGACCCCCTGCCCACAAGCCTCATTCCTGATGAAGGGCTTATTCTTCTGTTCCACAGATATTGCCTGACCTGCTGTACTTTTCCAGCATCACACTCTTGACTCTGATCACCAGCATCTGCAGTCCTCACTTTCTCCAAGTGTGCTGTATGTTTTCTTGACCACCGTATCCACTTGTGTAGCCACTTTCAGGGATTTGTAGCCTTGTACGCCTAGATCCTTCTGTATGTCAATGCGCCGTAGGGTTTTGCCATTTATTGTATAATTTGTACCTATATTTGCTCTTCCAAAATGCATCACCTCACATCGGTCCAGATTAAACTCCAGCTGCCATTTCTCTGCCCAAATCTGTAACCTATCAATATCCCACTGTATCATTTGACAGTCTCCTCACTATCTGCACCTCTGCCAATTTTGGTGTCATCCATAAACTTAGTAAATCTTGTGAAGTAGTTTTGCAGATTTTTTTTCAAAGTTGTTGTTTAGTGCAAAGTCTATATTTTACCTTTTTCTTGATTCTTTCACAGTTTGTAACTTCATGTGCCATGAGAAATGCCTAAGAAATGTGAAGACCCTTTGTTCCTGTTTGGCACCAAACCTGGTACAGGTAAATAAACTAATGGATGCAACATTGGGTTAAATTCTCACTAAAATTCAGTGCCGCTGAAGAAAAATACTGTGTTTCATTATTTGTCAGTCCTTAATTGCGGGAAACTTGCTCCTACAATTGGTCCTTTGAAGAATTTAAAAGAAAATCTTCCTGATGGGTTCATATTGTCCGATGATGGTTAGAAAAGGGATCAGTGCTCCTTAGGCACTTGTGCATTATAAGCATAGAAGTGTCCTTTTATTACAAATTAAGTATATTAACAGTAAAACTCTGATTGCTTTTGATGTGTTGCTTTGGTGTTCCTCTCAGAATCACAGAAATCTTTGAGAGGGAGGCTTGGTCACTGCACCTGCACTAGCTCTCCAGATGATCACCATTACCTAGTGCCAATCTCCTGCTTTGTCTTCGTACCCTTGTACATGATTTTTTATCCTGATAATCACCCAATAATCTTTTGAAAACCTCAATTAGATCTGTTTACACCAGGCTTCCAGGCTGTGCATTCCAGACCCTAACTGTTTGCTGAGTGATAAAGCATTTCTTCACATTTGCATCTTTTGCAAAACAATTTAAGTCTATGTGTCTTGCTCCTTTTATGAATAGGAATAGTTTCTCCCTATCTACTCTATACAGCTCGTTCATGATTTTTAAAACCTTGATACACACAAGTAGCTCGGGTAAAAATCTGTTGGTCTGTATGGGTGGCGTCCCCACCAATCTAGGTAGGCAATGGGTTAATGGTATAATCACTAGACTATTAATCCAGAGACCCAGGTGATGTTCTGGGAACCTGGATTTGAATTCTGCTATGGCAGATGGTGGAGTTTGAATTCCGTAATAAATTTAGGAATAAGAATTTAATGGCAGTGATGAAACCATTGCTGATTGTTAGGAAAAGCCTGTCTGGTTCACTTATGATCTTTAGGAAAATAAATCTGCATTCTTTACTGATCTGACCTACGTGTGACTGCAGACTGTGGGACTGTGTTCAAATAATGACCGAAATCGGTCTCTGGTGAAAATAGCCTTTTTTATTCACAGTCACAGTACAAGTTTGAGGTGGCAATACAATCCCGAAATACAGTTCTTACAAGAGCCCCTTTAGACACAGTTCTTACATATATTAAAATTCCATTACTATTTTTTATCTATAATACATAAGATTTGAATGGCTTCTGTCTTGGGAGACAGGAGATGGGTTAAAACTTGTGCTAAGTACATCTGATTGCCTTCAGGGTGTCTGCCTGGTTTGCTTGCATAATCAGGAGGTGTTAATTAGTAAACGTTAGTAAAAATACTAGGCCTGTATACTCTAAATAAGGAAGGATATTAAACAGATTATAGAACATAGAAATGTACGGCACAGAACAGGCCCTTTGGCCCACGATAATGTGCCGAGGTTTAATCCTAATATAAAATATATCCTAATTGTTCTGCGCCTTGGTCTATTACCTTAGCCTGGTTAATTTTGTCTTGCACTCAGAACAATTTGCAAGAATACCAATTAAGGGGAACAAGGTTAAAGATCACACAACACCAGGTTATAGTCCAACAGGTTTAATTGGAAGCACTACCTTTCGGAGCGCTGCTCCTTCATCAGGTGGCTGTGGAGTGGAAGATTGTAAGACACAGAATTTATACAATCTTTGACCCAAGTCCAACACCCGCATCTCCATATCAATGAAGGGGAAAACCAACATTATACTGTATGAGGGGAAAAAATGCTTACTGCATAGCGAGTGCATTTTGGGAGAGTCTTAGCTGTAGAGAATGTAGCATTTGAGAATGATAGTTGACTGCCAGGTTTTAGATTTCAAACTGGGAAGGTTGACTTCGATTGGCCAGAGTTTGCCCTAAGAAATGAATGGTTATCTCCGAGTTTTGTTGAGTTGAAATGGGTGAAGTGCATTCACATGTCACAATATTACAGATTGTCCTCATTGTTGCAAAAACACAAAGCCTTGGTAAAATGTCTCTGTTTATTTCAGCAATGCTACCAAACAGCTATTGGAATTCTGGTAATTGGAGTGCTATCACCTGTAAATAACCCTGAAATCTACTGAATTATTGATATAGAGTAAACTAACTCACTGATGTCCTTCAAGGAAAGGAATCTGCTCACTAATGCCCAGTTTGGTTTCCTCTAGAGACATTGACCCATTGACCTCATAATACTTGCAGTGTGTAATTCATATTTAATACTCGGAACTAGGAATGGCAATATCTGCAGCCTTGTCATTGACATCCATATTTCCAAATTGAAAGTGGAGCATAGTCGTTGCATATTAATGTTTCCTTATCCATGATCCTGAGCATCCCGCATCATCTCCAATGACAATCAGCACATCTCTCAGCTAATCTGTGGAAAGGCAGTATACTATTTAGTAACATTTCTGTCTCGTACTAAATAGCCATCTTTTGTTACAATCAACTTGTGTTAGTTCTGGCAGTCATCCATTTCATACAATGATGTTGTGAACTTCGATGGTTCGTTCTTCCTCGATGGAGGAAGAAAGTGAACTGAGAATGTGCACAAATGATTGGTCTCTGTTTCCTCGGAGCTCTCTTACCTGTCAGCTAATTTTTTTATTCGTGCTCCCTTCTTTCAGTGCCCTTTCAAATAATCTTCCAGAGGTCATGGCAATCAGGTGCTGTTTCACAGTTGTCTTTATTGAGGGTGCCAACTTCATAGCTCACTTTCAGGTGTCCATGAAGCAAAAATATGGACACCCTGAAGGTCATGACCCAGTGGCAAGTTCACCAGGCAGAAACTGTTTGGAAATGGGGCTGAAATAATGTAGACATTATTGTCTTGTGTTGTGTATATGGTGACGTGATTAACATGCTCTAGGATATCTGAGTTGATTGTAACAAAAGGTGGCTATTTAGTACAAGACAGAAATGCAATTAAATAGTACACTGCCTTTCCACAGATTAGCTGGGAATTAACAGTCTTCACCTACCAAGAATTGCCGTATATATATCTGAGATAGCTCTCTTTGTCTTAAGTACGTTTGGTCTCCACAGCCTTCTGAGGAAATGAGTGCCACAGATTCCCATCCTCCGGCTGAAGAAATTTCTCCCAAGTTCTAAAGCATCACTCCTTCACTCTGAGGCTGTGCCCTCAGTTCCTAGTCTCCCCTACTAGTGGAAATATCTTCTCCTCATTCGCTCTATCCAGGTCTCTCAATATTCTTTTAAGTTTCAATAAAATCCAACCTCATCCTTCTAAACTCCATCAAGCATGGACCCAGAGTCTTCAACTGCAGCTCATATGATAAGACACAGAATCCAGCAATTTCAGTGACATGGATTTTCTGCTGAATTTATCAATTTGAAAACATACAAAGAGCCATCCTAACACTTTCCAATCTGCTGTATCCCAATGAGCATGTTATAAAATGTATGTCAATTTTCCAGACTTTGATCTTGTCATGTACAGTATGAGTGGACCTGTGCAGAGTATAAACAGTTCAGTAAGTTTAACCATGTCTCATCTTTACTGGTAGTTATTGCTTGAATTTGGGAAAATGGCACTTCGAGTATAAGTATTCTTGGCTGTCCTTGTATTTTTCAGTTATCTGAAAATTGACATTCTTCGCATCTTTTTCCATGCTGTACATCTCTATGATTGTATGACTCTATTTAATTGTTCTGCACCTTAAAAGTAAGTTTTCAGATTAGTTACTTTTTATTCGGTTTATAAGTAAAGTGAATCTTAGTGATGAACCTGATAGTTTGTACAAGAAGTAAAAGTGGTTACATCAGGCTATTTCCTACTAATGGATTTTCCATGAGCCATTGATCATCTACACAGTGAAAGATTGCAGCCCACGTTGAACCACCAACAGCATCCAAGGCAGACTGCTGCAGAACTTTGGAGCAAGCAGTGAATAGGCAGTGTTCATTATTGTCCTTTGCAGTTTGTAGGGATACTATTACTGTGAAAAAGTACGGTAATTCCTAAGAACTAAAGGCTAAGAGTGCATTTAAGCAAGATTGTATAGCTCAGCTGCACGTTACTTTGAGAGTAGTAAGAAAACAGGATGATAGGATCATTAGCTGAAAGGAGGACCACCAGCGGTAGGGAGATTAAAACGGGGGATGGTGAAATTAAAAGGATTGTAGATATCTTGGAAGGTTGTAAGCTTGGAGGTGATTCTAGAAACGTGTGAGGGGAGGTCATGGATGGAATTGAAAACAATTGAGATGTAAAAGTTAAGGTGGATGATCCTGATGGACTTTGTCCTAGGGTCTTAGAGGTGACTTGAGACAAAGTTAATGCATTGCTTAGGGCTTCGCTTCACTTCAGTCATAGGAAAAAGTACTATAATGTTGTCATTTTATATAAATAATATAGATGACTGTGTGGGAGGTTTGAGTTTGTACGTTTGCAGATGACACTGATTGATCGATGGTTAACAGTGAGGTTGAGTGTCTTGGGTGAGCAGAAGATATAAACAGAATGGTCGAATGGGCAAATAAGTGGTCAATGGAACTTTAACCCTGATACACTTTGGAAGAAGTAATTTCAATGAACAGCATGACATTAGGAGATTCTGTGGAACAAAAATACCTTGAATTTTTTGAGCAAAATAGAATGTATCTGCAAATACACACATGGCCATGGGATGAATTTGTATGTATATGAGAGAGAAAGTGAATGTGTGTGTGCCTGAGTGTGTGTTTGTGTGTGTGAGAGCTTGATAAAGTGTGTGCGTGGGTGACAGTGTGGGGGTGTATGTGTTGTGTGTGTGTATGAGAGAGAGCATGTGTATGAGAGAGGGTCTGCTTGAGTGTGTATGTGAGTGAATAGCGTCGTTATAGTGTCGTGTAGTAATATTTTGTAAATTCCACTTTGGAAATAAAACCAGTCTGACTCAAGATTGGGGTACAGGCAGAGTCTAACCTCACACTTTTTAATGCATTGTCTGAGCTGAAATGTCACCTTTTGTTATAAAACCTTAAGTTATCTTGAGAAGGTGACTGCAAACAAAATCTGCAACCCATTCTAAAAGATGAAAGACTGAACAACAATCCAGGTTTGTTCACTATATAATTTCAGTTGCATGAAAGTGTAATCTTTTGCTATAAATTCTGTGTCTTATGGTCTTATGCTTCACAACCACCTGATTAAGGAGCGGCACTTTGAAAGCTAGTGCTTCCAAATAAAGCTGTTGGACTATAACCTGGAGTTGTGTGATTTTTAACTTAATCAAAGCATAGATTACAAAATCAGGGAAGTCATGATGGAGTTGTACAGATCTTTGGTGAGACCACGGTCATTGTACTGTGTGTAGTCCTCTGTCCACAGATACTACCAGTCCTGCTGAGATTTTATTACTGTGCGTTGTTCTGATCATCACATTACAGGAAGGAAGTGAATGCAATGGATGGGATGCAGAGAAGATTTACCAGAGTGCTCTCTGGGATGAAGAACGTAAGTTGTAAAGCAAAGTTGGACAGGTTTTGGGGTTTTCATTGGAGCAGAGAGTTGAGGGGTGATTGGATTGAGGTGTATAGGATTATGAAGGGCCTGAACAGAATGGATAAGGAGCGGGTGTTCCCCATGCTTGAAGGTTAGTTAAGGGAACATAGGTTCAAGGTGAGGGGAGGCAGATTTAGAGGAATGTGAGGAAAAACATTTTTACACAGAGGGCAGTGACAATCTGGAATGCCCTCTCTGGGAGGGTGGTAGAGGCAAATATTCTGACATGCTTTAAAAAATACCTGGATAAGCACTTGGCACATGATAACATTCAAGGCTACAGCTCAAGTGATGGTAAGTGGGATTAGGTTGAAGGTCAGGAGTTTCTCTTATGTTGCTGCAGACTCATGTATATTCTTTAATATAGTAAGCCTATTGAAACAATAAGTTAGTGTCGCCATATTTCATCTAATTGTAATGGCAGAAACTCCATTTGCATCCAATAGTTCTCATATGAACTGAGAAGCAACTCACTGGATCCCAGAGAAAAAAATAGCGACATAAAGTAAAGCTTCATAACATTGAGAACAAAGAACAGTACAGCACAGAAACATACTTTTTGGCCCACCAAGCCTGTGCTCACACATGATGCCTTTTTAAATTAAGAATCTTTTGCCTGTATGCGGTCTGTATCCCTCTATTCCTTGCCCCTTTATGTATCTCTCGAGATGCATCTTAAACATTGCTATTATATCTGCTTCTACCACCTCCATTGGAAGCAAATTCTAGGCACTAACCACTATTTGTGTAAAGAACTTGCATGTTATGTCTCCTTTAAACTTCCCCCTTTTTACTTTAAACCTATGTCCCTTTAATTGACATTTCTACCCTGAGGAAAAGACTCGTGACTATTCATTCTATCCATGCCTCCCATAATTTTACTAAATTCTATCAGGTTGCCCCACAGTTTCCCCTACCATTAATGTAAGACTGACCAGCCTGTAATTTCCTGGATTATCCCTGTTGTCCTCCTTAAAGAAGGAAACAACATTGGCTCTTCTCCAGTCTTCTGGGACCTAACCTAAGAAGATGCAAAAATTTCCTACAAGGCACAAGATCAATGCACAGATCAGAAATCATAACTCTCTTACCAGGTGGTAAATGTTTGAAATGTTCTGGCCACGAAATCAATCTAGGCTAATAATATCAGCAACTTGAAGTGGGAGTTAAGTTGTGAGCTTGTGACAGAATCGATTGGAGATACGACATGTTCTAATTTTGAAACTCTGGTGTTGACTGCATCAATTAATTTTTTTTCCTATTTCTTTACATTACCATTTTTTAACTGGTATTGCAGGCATGGTGGGTCCAATTAGATCTTTCTATGCTATATATACACTATACATTATCTAATCACAAGTGTTCTAAACTATAATTGAGTTGGATCTTTTCACTAATTTGTGAGGTTATGTTGCCAAGGGTTTGACTTTGTACATTATGAATAAATATTCAGAACATTCCCATTCTGACTGTTCCAACTGAAACAGTATGAGTGATCAATTCCTAAGATTATGTGTTAAGTAGGTGGTTCAACAGTGCATGCTGATCCCACTGTTGGTTCATACTCTTTATATTGTAAACCTTGTCTCAAGAAATAGGGCAAAACTGCTAGTTGCCATAGGGAGGTCTACCAATGAAATTAATCTCTTACCATGAAAGTAATTGTATTAAACTAAGGTACTACATTGAGCTGTACATCTAATCTGAAAAGCATCATTTATCTGTGACTTCTTCCAGCTCTAAGTATCCAGCCTATCCTCCTCATTCTGCAACGCTCTCTTCACTTCAGTGGAAAGGTTAGAATACATTTGAGATTTAAACCTAGGGTTATGATAATGTAAGTTTAGAAAACCACTCTTGATTGGTCAAAGCCTATCTTTTAAAAACATCAGCAAAATAATGAATAAAATGGTTGGGAGAACTTCTTGAGTTGTTTGCACATGGAATACAGCATAGATGGAAGCATAATGGTGTTAAAAGGGAATTCTGTACAGTTTTAGAATAGAGGGTTTTAAATGGTGCAGGAACGAGGAGGCGCATGAGGCACCCACAGGCTCAAGGGATTAATGGCTGCCTCCTAATTTGTAAGACTAAGGGAAGCAGCATCTGTTATTGTGATTTGTTCAAGCTTAGATGTAATAGGGATTTGTTGTCGCAAGTAGTGATATATGGAAATGAAAGTAGAACTCTACATGAAGCACTTTGTATTCAGGTAAAACATTGCTGCATTTTTAAAAAAAGTATAATAATTTTCAAAATGCACTTAGAAACATACAGAATAGAAACATCGTGCAACTCATTTGCACTGACTAGACATCCCAATCTAACCTAGTCCAATTTGCTAGCATTTGGCCTATATCCCTCTAAACCCTTCCTAATCATATTCCTGTACCCATCCAGATGCCTTTAAAATGTTGTAATTATACCCATCTTCACCACACTTTTAGAGGCATACAGCACGGAAACAGATCCTTTAGTTAAATTAAGTGTCAAGCTAAGTCAGGCATAGAGAATAATTATGTTATCAAGTTTTACATGTCACATGTTTTTAGTGGAACATGATCTGAAAGGAGCTACGTCTTGAGAAATCAAACTGGAGGAACCTGCAGCACCAGCTTAACTTGCTTAACCAAACAGTCTCTGAACTCTGAGGTAATTCAAACCTCAGATCATACAGGCTTCATAAATGTTGAAAGCTGCCTCCATTTTTATGAAGCTTTATCTTTGTAGTTTACACAGCTATAACTTACTTTTCAAGCTGATGAGTTTTACTGTCCAAGTTTGAGCATCACTCCTCAACGTGACAGGATGATCAGCTCACATAAGAGAAAATACTGTGGGTGCTGGATATCCTCAGCAAGACCAGGGAAAGCTGGAGAAACTCGGGTCTTGCAGCATCTATTGAGAGAGAAACAGTCATACAAGATTCGAAATGTTAACTTTAGAAGAGATGTGAGGAAAATCTTTTTCATCCAAAAGGTGATGGGAATCTGGAACTCACTGTCCAAAAGAGTGGTTAAGGCAGAAACCCTCACAACATTTAAGTATTTTGATGTGTGTCACAGCAGGTTATGGGCCAAGTGCTGGAAAACAGATTTAGAATAATTAGATGGTTAGTTTAGACCAGCGTGGATGGATGGGCTGAAGGTTCATTTTCTGTGCTGTAAATCTCTGGCTTTAATTCTGTTTCTCTCTCCACCGATTCTGCCATACCTACAAAGTTTCTCCAACACTTTGTTGAGGATGATCAGCTTACAGCTGATGCTACTTTCTATTTTAGATACAAAGAAAATAAAGAAAGAACTCATTCAGCCCATTATATCTCTGCTGGTGATGGTTGTTCAACTAGAGCTATCTGCTCACATTCCAATTCCCTGCTCTTGTCTCATACCCTTTATATTAGTTCTTGCAAACAATAGATGGAAATGAATCCAATTTCCTGGCTGGAATCCAGCTTCAGTTGATTTTCTTTGGATCTTATTTATGGACATGTAATTTGACTCTCGTCAACACATACCAGTGATCCAGATAATATTCTGGGTACTTGGATTTACCAATGACCTTAAAAACTCGCCGACTGTCAGAAATGCCCATCTGATTCACTGATGCCCTTTAGGGATGGAAATCCGTCATCCTTACCTGATCTGACCTACATGTGACTCCAGTCCCACAGCAAGATGTTTGACTCTGAACTGCCTCTGGATAAAACGCTTGCCTGGCTAGCGACACACACTCCTGCAAATAGAAAAAAAAATGTTAGTTGAACTAGCAGAACTTGAAATTTTATCATGTGACAATCTTCGAGTTTTGGGAACATTTGTAGCTCAGGTTGATGTTCTGGATGTAAGCTTGCTCACTGAGCTGGAAGGTTCGTTTTCAGACGTTCCTTCACCATACTAGGTAACATCATCAGTGAGCCTCCAGTGAAGCACTAGTATTAGTGCTTTCATAAATATGATTTTGAGCAAAATTTTAATATGATTTTTCCTTAACTCCATGCTGCTGACCAATATTAGCCCATAGAAACATTGGAATAGGCCGTTCAGCTTGTTGAGGTTACCCTGCCATTCAGTATGTGCACAGCTGGTCAAACACCTGCAATCTTTTTATTTACCCTATTCCCATATCCCATTATGCTGCTGCAAATCATAAATCTATCAATCTCTACATTTAACATGCTCAAACATTGAGTTTCCACAGTATTCTGTGGTAGAGTATTCCAAAGGTTCAGTACTCTGAGGAGCAAAATTTCTCCCCATCTCAGACTTAAATGGAATTCCCATATTTTAAAATTGTGACCCCGCTTTAAAACTCCTCAGCCAGATGAAACATTTTACCTGCATCTATCCTCTAACCCTTAAAGTACATTTGTACATTTCAGTGATATCACCTTTCATTCTTTGAGATTCAGGACAATATAGACTCAGCTTGCCCAATCTCTACTCATAGGAAAGTCCCACCATCTCGTAAATAAGTCTGGTGAACCTTTGGTGCATTCCCTGTACAGCAAGGATACTTTTGCTGAGATAAGGAGACTAAAAGTTCACACAACACTCCAGGTGTGGTCTAACCAAACTCTTATACAATTGAAGCAAGACTTCTTGCAGACTGTTCCTGTACTCAAATTATCGTGCAATAAAGGCTAACATTCCATTTGCCTTTCTAATAATTTTCTGCACCTGCATATTAAAATCATAGAATTTTACAGTACAGAAGTCATGATTTGGAGATGCTGGTGTTGGACTGGGGTGTACAAAGTTAAAAATCACACAACACCAGATTATAGTCTAACAGGTGTTCTGATGAACCACAACCATCTGATGAAGGAGCGGCGCTCCGAAAGCTAGTATGCTTCCAATTAAACCTGTAGGACTATAACGTGGTGTTGTGTGATTTTTAACACAGTACAAATGGAGACCATTAGAACCAATGTGACTGTGCTGGCTCCCGAGAGCTACCCAGCCCTATCTCCATATCCTCAAACTCCATCATTCTGAAATACATATCCAGCTCTCTTTTGAAATCTCCAGTGGAATTCAACATCACCCCTCTCCCAGGCAGCACACTCTAAATCCTAACAACTCTGAGAAAAGATGTTTCTCGTCATCTCACTTCCAGCTCTCTTAGTGACAATCCTGAAACTCTGCCTCCTAGTTACTGACACACTGACTAGAGTCATACAGTCATACAGCACAGAAACCAATGTCCTGCCTCAGGCGACTGACTGTGTGGAGTTTGCACGTTCTCCCCGTGTCTGCGTGGGTTTCCTCCGGGTGTTCCGGTTTCCTCCCACAGTCCTAAAGATGTGCAGGTCAGGTGAATTGGCCATGCTAAATTGCCTGTAGTGTTAGTTAAGGGGTAGATGTAGGGGTATGGGTGGGTTGCGCTTCGGCGGGGCGGTGTGGACTTGTTGGGCCGAAGGGCCTGTTTCCACACTGTAAGTAATCTAATCTAATCTAATCTAATCTTCAAACAGGCTCTTAGGCCCAACTTGGAGAAAGTGAGGTCTGCTGATGCTGGAGATTGGAGTCGAGAGTGTGTTGTTGGAAAAGTGCAGCAGGTCAGGCAGCATCCAAGGAGTAGGAGAACCTTGCTGATGAAGGGCCCCGGCCTGAAATGTCGATTCTCCTGCTCCTCAGATGCAGCACTTAGGCTCAACTTGTCCATGCTGACTAGGTTCCCCTCTTTAGCACATCGTATGGGTAGTAATTCAGATGTTACTGTACTCGAGGACCTACTTTTTAAACTCCTGCCCAGTTTCTACTTACAAAATTAAGGGATATGTCTTAAATATTGTAACTGTACCCGCCTCTATCACTTCCTCTAGCAGCTTGCTTTATATACGCACCACTCTCTGTGAAAAAGTTGCAGCTCATTCCCTTTTAAATCTTTCCCCTCTCAGCATAAACCTATGCCCAGTAGTTTTAGACTCGCCTACCCTGGGAACAGTGAAAACAATATCTTTTTTGTGGCCTATCAAGATTGTTTATAGTTTTGAACATTTCAGTAAGGCCACTTCAACATTTTCTTCCTTACATAAAGTGTGCAGAACTGAACACAATATTTCAAATGTGGTGTGACCAATGTTTTGTAAAGATATAGCATCACTTCCTTACTTTTAAATTCTATGCCTCATTTATAAACCTAAGGATCCAAATGCTGGCAAATGGGACCAGATTTATTTAGGATATCTAGTCAGCATGGACGGGTTGGACCAAAGGATCTGTTTTGTTGCTGTATGTCTTTGTGAGTCTAAGTCTTCACAACTGTTTTAACTTAGCTGGCCACCTTTAGAGGATCATGCATGTGAACCTTAAGATCACCCTGTGCTTGTACTCTCCTCAAAGTTTTACCGTTGAGCCTGTATTGTGTCTCCATGTTTTTTCTACCAAAGTTCTGCATGTAGATTGCTCGCTGAGCTGGAAAGTTCATTTTCAGATGTTTCGTCATCATTCTAAGTAACATCTTCAGTGAGCCTCCGGACAAAGCACTGTTGTTGTTTCCTGCTTTCTATTTATATATTTGGGTTTCCATGCTGTGGTGACATTATTTCCTCTGGTGATGTCATTTCCTGTTCTTTTTCTCCGGGGTGGTAAATCGGATCCAAGTCTATGTGTTTGCTCATAGAGTTCTGGTTGGAATGCAATACTTCTAGGAATTCTCGTGCGTGTCTCTGTTTGGCTTGGTCTAGGATGGATGTGTTGTCTCAGTCGAAGTGGTGTCCTTCCTCATCTGTATGTAAAGATACTTGTGAGAGAGAGTCATGTCATTTTGTGGTTAGTTGATGTTCATATATCCTGGTGTCTAGTTTTCTGCCTGTTTGTCCAATGTAGTGTTTGTTACAGTTCCTGCAAGGTATTTTGTGAATGACATTAGTTTTGCTTGTTGTCTGTAAGGGGTCTTTCAAGTTCATTAGCTGCTGTTTTAAGGTGTTGTTGGGTTTGTGAGCTACCATGATGCCAAGGGGTCTGAGTAGTCTGGCAGTCATTGCCGAGATGTCTTTGATGTAGGGGAGAGTGGCTAAGGTTTCTGGAAGCGTTTTGTCTGCTTGTTTGGTTTTGTTGCTGAGAAATCCGTGGACTGTGTTCATTAGGTACCCATTCTTTTTGAATACACTGTATAGGTGATTTTCCTCTGTGCTGCAGTGTGTGGTAGCTCATTGAAATAATGTTCTGATGCAGATGTTGTGATGATTGCTTCTGTAGTTCAATATTTGGTCCGTATGTGTTATTTTCCTATAGACGCTGGTTTGAAGTTAGGTAAAAACAAGGACTGCAGATGCTGGAAACCAGAGTCTAGATTTACAAGCCCACTGACTGCCACGGCTACCTAGACTATACCTCTTCCTACCCTACCTCCTGCAAAAATGCCATCCCATATTCTTAATTCCTCTGCTTCCAGGAGAACCAGTTCCACCACAGAACACACCAGATGGCCTCCTTCTTTAGAGACCGCAATTTCCCTTCCTATGTGGTTAAAGATGCCCTCCAATGTATCTCATCCACTGTATCCCGCACCTCCGCCCTCAAACCCCACCCTTCCAACTGTAGCAAGGAGAGAACCCCCCGGTGCTCACCTTCCACCCGACCAACCTTCGCATAAACCACATCATCTGACGACATTTCTGCGACCTCCAAACAGACCCCACCACCAGGGATATATTTCCCTCCCCACCCATTTCCGCTTTCCGCAAAGAACATTCCCTCCGTGACTACCTGGTCAGGTGCACACCCCCCAACAACCCACCCTCCCCTCCTGGCACCCTCCCCTGTCACTGCAGAAATTGCAAAGCCTGCACCCACACCTCCTCCCTCACCTCCATCCAAGGCCCCAAAGGAGCCTTCCACATCCTTTTACCTGCACATTCACCAATATCATTTAGAGTCATAGAGATGTACAGATGGAAACAGACCCTTCGGCAGCTCATTCCATACACGTACCACCTTCTGCGTGAAAACGTTGCCCCTTAGGTCTCTTTTATATCTTTTCCCTCTCACCCTAAACCTATGCCCTCTCGTTCTGGACTCCCCGACCCCAGGGAAAAGACTTTGCCTACTTATTCTATCCATGCCCCTCATAATTTTGTAAACCTCTATAAGGTCACCCCTCAGCCTCCGACGCTCCAGGGAAAACAGCCCCAGCCTGTTCAGCCTCTCCCTATGGCTCAAATCCTCCAACCCTGGCAACATCCTTGTAAATCTTTTCTGAACCCTTTTGAATGTCACAACATCTTTCCGATAGGAAGGAGACCAGAATTGCACACAATATTCCAACAGTGGCCTAACCAATGTCCTGTACAGCCGCAACATGACCTCCCAACTCCTGTACTCAATACTCTGACCAATAAAGGAAAGCATACCAAACGCTTTCTTCACTATCCTATCTACCTGCGACTCCACTTTCAAGGAGCTATGAACCTGCACTCCAAGGTCTCTTTGTTCAGCAACAGTCCCTAGGACCTTACCATTAAGTGTATAAGTCCTGCTAAGATTTGCTTTCCCAAAATGCAGTACCTCACATTTATCTGAATTAAACTCCATCTGCCACCATTCATCTTAGCCTGTTCAAATCCTCCAGTAGCAGCATTAAATATTCCTTGCTGCATATATTTACACTTAGTTTTGTGTCCTCCTCAAATCTGGTTTTGTGCAATGCCATACATTGGCTCTGATAGATTGAAACAGTGTGAGGAACCATCTCCCTCACCAGTACAAGAGTGGAAACTCAGACCTTGAACAGGACCTTTGGGGACTCTTGCACTATCTGTCTGGTTATCCTGGAATCGTCTGGCAGCTACCCATTCCTTATCTCCGTTCATGTCCTGAACTTGTTTTCCGACTATCTCTCTGAACATGCTATCCACATAACTGTCAGCCTTGTGGATGCAGCACAGTGACTCCAGCTATCTCTGGGTTTCTGAAATCTGTAGCTCCGGTTTCTGCAGCTGGTTACTTTTCCTGCATGTATTTTAAGTTGTACCAAAGGATGGGCACTTTGCCTGAATGAAATACCCTGCCGTTATTTTAGCTTACTTCTGTATAATTTACTATAAACCCAAAACTAGAGGTTAATGAATGTACTATTGACCTGTGATGCTACTGTTTGATTTTTCTTATCAAGTTCAACCCTCTTCTGCATTTATTGAACTCATGGTCTCCTGAAAACTGACAAACATGTAAAAGGGAAAAGAAGAGAAGCAAAACCAAAGGCTACTCTTTCCTCACCCGACTAATTTCCTCACTCACCAAACTCTCAGTAATTCCATTCTTCCATTAGCAAGAAACGCTATTTAGGAATCTTTATCTCGCATGTCATTGTTCCATTGAGGGTGATTGGATATTTATTTTTAAATGGGGGACTAATTGATCTTGTCCTTGTTTTAGATTCCTGTGGCACATTGCCTTGGAGTTCCTGCACAGTACAAGAAGAAATTTTGTGCTGTATGTAGAAGACAGTTGGAAGAGAGTCTTGCAACACGATGTGAAGGTACAGAGATAATCCAGAATGGAAATAATATGTCTGAAGTAAGATGTTCTTAAATGGTAGCTTGTAAATTGTTGACGTCCACTGTGTCTTAGAAAATAAAATATTAAAGGACCATAAGAATGAGGTGTAAGATTAGTTCATTTAGCCCCTTGAGTCCATTCTGTCATTGGTTAAGGTCATGGCTGATCTGAATGTTGGGACTGAAAATTCCATGTTTTACAGCCCTTAGAAGAAAATTTCCTTTTCTTAGTCTGAAATGGAGACCCCTGAATTTTAAACTAGATCCTTACTCTCCCACAGGGGAAACAGCCTCCCAACATCCACCTTCTCAATTGCCCACAAAATGTTTCAGTAAGATCACCTCTTGTTCTTCTAAACTCTTCAAAATGTACAAGCCCAACCTTTTCTATCTTTTCTCTTAAAATAGTCCCTTTGTCCCAGGAATCAATTGACTGTGCCTTCCAATGCCTATGTCCTTAAATAAGGAAACAAAAATTCTGTATAATCAGATGTGCTCTCACCAAAGTCTTACACAGTTGGAGCAACACTTTCCTACTTCATACTCATTCTCCTTGGGCAAAAAAGACAACCTTCCATTTGTAAGCAAATCGCTTCTTGTACCTGCATCAACATTCCTTTATAGCTGCCTTGATGTTCCATACACAGCGATCAACATCAGCATGATCATCGCAGCATTGACTTATGATTCTGCAAGTTGCTGGTAGCACAGGCCTCAGAGGTTCACATAGCCAGTAAGAAAGTTAAAGGGAACACTGACCTGCATGTCAACATTGTTTGTGAGTCATGTACCAGGACACCCAGTTCCCTTTGTTCTATGGAATTTGCTGTCTCCCTTCATTCATATAACATACTGCTTTTCTATTGTCCCTGCCTATGTGCGTAACTTCACTAGGTTCCATGTTATGCTCCATTTTATAAAAGTGTTCCTGTTGACTTAACCTATCAAAATCCCTTTGTAGAATCATCATGTTGTCCTATTTTCCAACCAATCATATCATTGGAAATTTCCACAGCCACACTTTTTGTCCCTTAATCCAAGTTATTGTTTAGATCATTAAATATTTAAAGCCTGACACTGGACACTTGTGATACTTCACAAGTAATGCGCCTGTCTATGTAAAAATAACCCATTGGTCTCATTAACCAATATTCTCTGCTTCCTGTTAGGTAATCAAATCTCTAATTATGTTGCCCCTACACCATGAAATCTTACGTTGTCAGCACGTTATTGAATGCCTTTTGGAAATCCAAGTATACCACATCTACTGATTGCCTTCTAACCACTCTGGTTGATACTTCCTTAAAACCCTAATGAGTTCATCAAACACAGTCTCCCTTTTGTGAAGCCAAGCTACCTCTGCTTGATTATATTATATTTTTCTAAATGTGCTGCTATGACTTCCTTAATTGATTCCAACATTTTTCCCACAATAAGGCTAATTGGCAAGAAAGTATGTCTCTTTGCCTGCCTCCCTTTTTGGCTAGGGTGTCACATTAGCAATTTTCCAGTCCTCTGGTACATCACCAGATTACAGAATTTATGGAAAATTACAACCAATGCACCTACTAGCTCCATAGCTACTACTTTGAGGATTCTAAGATGCAAGCCAACATGGCTAGGGTCTTCACTGTCTTCACCCTCATTCGTTTGTGTAATACTTCTCTAGTGATGGTGACGAAACCTAATTTCTGCCCTGTATTCTTTAGTATTAGTCAGACATTCAAAGTATCTGCCACCATAAAGGATGATGAGAACCATCTGATTAACATCATTGCCATTTCTTTATTCCCCACAACTGTTTCCTCAGATTTTCTTTTTAGGAGCCTCTGTTCACTTTGATCTCTCTTCCATTTCTATTTAAAGAAACTCTTATTATCAGTTTCTATATTCCATTATAGTTTCCCTTGTAGTTTACTTTCTTTTTTTATTGTCTTTTTAATCCTACTTTGGTGGATTCTGAATTTATCCTGGTCTTTGGAGCTGTGAATGACTTTTGTGCTTTTTCTTTCAACTTTATACTCTCCTTGACTTCCTTATTTAGTCATGGTTCATTTATCGCTGTCTTTGAACTTTTCCCCCTTGCTGGAATGTAATTTTGCTGAACATCATGAATTACCTCCTTAAATGTCGGCCACTGCATCCTGCTAATCTATCTGTCCAGTTCACTTTTTAGCTAAATCTATCCTTATTTCATTGTAATTCTGGTTATTTACGTGAAAGGCAGTTTTGTTTCCAACCCAAGTTTCTGACTCTCAGACAGAATATTACATTCAATGACATCGTGATCACTTCTTCCTAAGGGTCTTCCACTGCCTCAATACACACTATGAGATCCGAGAGAACCTGTTCCCTGGTTTATTCCATGATGGATGGAAACTATCCCTAATGCACATTATGAATTTGTTGTTGTAGCTACCATTTTCAATTTGATTAACCTAATCACCATGAAGTTTAAAGTCTCCCATAACTTTTGCTCTGTTATTTTTTGCATGCTGCTATTTGCTGATTTATAGCCATTCCAACAGCATGGTTATTGTTTGGGGGTCAGTACGCTATTCCTACCAATGTCTTCTTTCTGTTGCTACTTTTAAAATCTTTGACCAAGTGGACTTTACATCATTTGAGTTTAGAATGTCTCTTACAAATGTCCTCATTTCATCTCTTTGTAACAGTTTTACCCCATCACTTTTCCATCTGTCACTCTGAAAGGTCAAATATTCCTGCATGTTAAGTTCTCAGTTTTAATTCCCTTGTTACCATGTCTCTGTAAAGGCTATGAGATCATATTCCTTTATGCCATCAGTTCATGTACCTGTTTATATTCTGCTTGAATAAAAGTTCTCCTATTATCGCCTTATGATAGCCATGAGGCTAACTGTCTTGAGTGTGACAAGTGAAGTACCACAAGAATCGATGTTTGTGGGGTTTTAGCTGTTCACAACCTATATCCATGATTTGATTGTAGATACCAAATTTAATATTTTTCAAGTTTGGTGGTGACACAAATCTAGGAAGAAATATGTATGGTGAGGATGATGCACTGATGCTTCACAGAGATATGGACAGGCTGAGTGAGTAAGCAGAGACATGGTAAATAGGCTCTGTGTGGGTTAGTGAGTTTTTCCATTTTGGTAGGAGGAAAAAGGTGCAGAATGTTTCTTGAATGGTGAGGGATTGGGAGGTGTGATGACCAAAGGGACCAGGGTATCTTGTTCATACGTCACTGAAAGCTAAGATAGGAATGCAGCAAACATTTAGGAAAACAAATGGTATTTTGATCTTTAGCAAAAGAGGATTTGAGTATAGGAGTAAGGATACCTTACTTCAGTTGCATAGCACTTTGGTGAGAATACATCTGGAGAATTATGTACAGTTTTTGTTCTCCTTTAAGGAAGATCATAATTTCCATAGAGGGAATGCAGCAGAGATTCACCAGACTGGAGGATTGCTGAGATAGAGTTGGAGAATGGGACTAACTGGATAGCACTTTTTGGGAGCCAGTACAGGCATGATGACCAAATGGCTTCCTTCTGCATACAAAATTCTATGATTCTATAATCTCTGAAATGACAGGACTGTCCCATGAATAGTGATTGAGAGGATGGGGCTTGTATTCTGTAGAATTTTGGTGAATGAAAGATGATCTTGTTGAAAATTGGAAGATCACAACCAATATAAGTACTATATCTGCAGTCATTTCTTTTAAAGCGCGAAGACAAAACCCTTCAGATCCAGTGGATTTGCCTGCCTTTAATTTTGAGCTTTTCCAGAACTATTTATGACAAGATTAATGTTTTCAGTTCCCCTCTCCCTTTCATGTCTTGATTTTCAAGCATTATTGGATGTGTTTTGTATATTCTACAATGGAGACATGCACAAAATGCCTGTTTAGTGCATAACCATTTTCATATTTCTCATTACGAATGTCCAAATCTTGCCCTCTAAGGTGTAATCACATACCTCAGTCACTCTTTTTTAAATACTTTTATATTTCCAGTCACTCTTTTTTAAATACTTTTATATTTCTGAATAGCTTCCTTTCATAGACCATTTTCTTCCACTCCCCTCTGTTTTAGTCATTCCAAGCTGATTTTGAAGATATGTGTTATTCAGCCCCTCAAGACTGCTCCACTACTCAATAATATTGTGTCTAGTTATGATTTGAATTTCACATTCCCATCTGCTCCAATTAACCTTAGATTTATAGTTCTGAAGAAGGGTCAATGGATCCAAAATATTAACTCCAAGTAGTCTCCACAGATACTGCCAGGCCTGTTGAGTTTTTTTTTAGCAATTTCTGTTTTTGAACCAGAGATTCTTGTTAGGCAAGGGAATCAAACTACTTCTGCCCTAAAATTATTCACTGATCCCACCACCACTGCCTTCTGAGGCAAAGAACTCCAAAATCACAGAAGGTAAGAAACCAAATTTCACTTCACCTCTGACTTAAAAGACTACCCCTGATTTTAAGATGCTGTTTCCTAGTTCTGGGTTAATTCAGAAGATGTGAATTACTTCCATGTCTGTTTTATCAGAACACGATTGCGAAATATAAAATTATGAGGGCCATAGACTAAATAGATGGTAAGAAATTTTTCCCCTGGGTGGAGGGTTCAGAGACCAGGGACACAGACCTTAAAGTAAGGGGAAGGATGTTTAGAGAGGATGTGAAAACATTTTTCCTCACCGAGAGGATGGTGGGAGTCTGGAACTCACTGCCTGTTGGGCAGTGTTAGGTAGAGGCAGAAAACCTCCTAACATTTAAAAAGCATTTTGATATGCACTTGCAATACTAAGACATACAAGGCTATGGGCCAGGTGCTGGTAAATGGGATTAGAACAGTTAAATGATTGTTTTTGACTGATGTGGACTCAATGGGCTGAAGGACTTTTGACTACAGACTAGTGACTGTTAAGAATCTTATGTGCTTTAATCAAGGCACCTGTCACTCTTCTAAATTCCAATGGAAACAAGGCCAGGCTGTCCAACCTTTACTCATAAGATAACCAGCTCATTCCAGGTAGCAATTTCATAAACCTCTTAGAGTCACAGAATCATACAGTCAGTCCATGCTGACCATGTTCCCAAATTAAACTAGCCTTCAAATCTTTCCTATTAATAAACTTAAATGTTGTAGCTGTACCTGCATCCGCCATTTTCCATACAAGAACCACACTGTTTTTAAAAAAAATGCCCTTCATGTCCTCTTTAAAATTTCCTCCTCTCCCTTAAAAATATGTGCCCCGGTTTTGAACTGCCCATCTTTAGGAAAAAGACCCCTGTCATTCACCTTGTCTATACTCTTCATGATTTTATAAACCTCAGTAAGATCACGTCTCAATCTCCTACGCTCGGCAAAAAAATTCTCAGCCTTTCCAGTCTATTTTTATCTCAAACCTTCCATTCCTGGCAACATCCTATAAATCTTTTCTGAACCCTCTCCAGTTTAATGACATTCTTCCTATAACAGGACGACCAGAACTGTACACAGTTCTCTAGAAGAGGCCTCACCAACGTTCTGTGCAACCTAAACACGACATCCCAACTTCTTTTCTCAATGGTCTGATCAAGGAAAGCCTAACTGCCGCCTTAACCATGCTGTTTACCTGTGGTGCAAATTTCAAAGAATTATATACCCGAACACTGAGGTCTGTCTGTTCTACAACACGACCCAGCACCCTGCCATTAATTTTATAAGTCTTGTCCTTGTTTGTATTACCAAAATACAAACCCTTACATTTATCGATATGAAACTCTATCTGCCGCTGCCGTCTTCGTAATCTTAGATAACCTGTGGGTCTGCGGTAGATGGTGAGAGAACCCAGAAGAGGGAACAACATACTTGACCTCATCCTTACAATCTGCCAGCTGCAAATGCATCAGTCCAGTATAGTATTGATAAGAGTGACCACCGCACAGCCCTTGTGGAGACGAAGTCCCAACTTCACATTGAGAATAACCTCCATTGTGTTGTTTGGCACTATCACTGTGCTAAATGGGACAGATTTGAACAGATCGGGCAACTCAGGACTGGGCATCCATAGGCCCTGTGGACCATCAGCAGCAGCTGAATTGTACTTCACAATCTGTTACCTCATGGCCTGGCATATCTCCCACTCAACCATTACCATTAAGCCAAGGGATCAACCTTAGTTCAATGGAGAGTGTAGGACGGCATGCCAGGAGCAGCACCAAGCATACCTGAAGATGGGGTGTCATCCTGGTGAAGCCACCAAACAGGACTACTTGTATGCTAAACAGCATAAGCAGCAAGTGATAAATGATCTCACAACTAACAGATCAGATCTGAGTGCTGAAATCCTGCCACATCCAATCATTAATGGTGGTGGACAATTAAACAACTCATTGGAGGAGGCATCTCCACAGTAGGGCCAAGTGGATGAACCATCGTGGCCTCCTTCTGTGGTCCCCAGCATCACAGATACCAGTCTTCAGCCAAATCGTTTCGCTCCACATGATATCAAGAAAGGTTTGGAGTCACTGGATATTGGAAAGATTACGGGCCCTGACAATGTTCCAGCAATAGTACTGAAAACTTGTGCTCCAGAATGTGCTGCTGCCCTAGCCAAGCTCTTCCAGTACAGTTACAGGACTGGCATGTATCAACAATGCGGACAATTGTGCAGATATGTCCTGTATATTAAAAGCAGGACAAATTTAACCTGGCCAATTACCGCCTCATCAGTCTACGCTTGATCATCAGAAAGTGATAGACTGTGTCATCAACGGTGGTATAAGCAGCACCTGCTCAGCAATAACCCGCTTGATTGACACTACATCCACAAGCATCTAATCCCTCCACCACCAACATCCAGTAGCAGTGTGTACTGTCCACAATATGCACTGCAGAAATTCGCCAAAGATCCTCAGACAGCACTTTCCAAACCCACAACTGTTTCCATCTAGAAGGACAAGGACAGCAGTTTAAGTGAGCGCCACTTTTGAGTTCTGTCCAAACCACTCCCCATCCTGACTTGGAAATATATTGCCATTCAACAGTTCAAGAAGGCAGCTTACCACCATCTTCTCAAGGGCAACTAGGGATGGGTAATAAATGCTGGCCCAGCCAGCGATGCCCACGTCACACAAATGACTAAGTAAAAAAAATTCACTATACCACCAATTTTGGTGTCATCAGCAAACTTACTAACCATACCTCCTGTATTCTCATCGAAATCATTTACATATATGACAAAAGTGGACTCAGTACCAATCCCTTCTAAACAGCTTCAAATGTATTTACTTCCTTCCTTAAATAAGCGGACTAAAGTTGCACACAGTATTCAAGATGTGGTCTCGATGATGCCCCGTATAACTGAAACATAGCCTTGCTTTTTTGTTCAATTCCTCGATAATGAAGGATTCTATGTGCTTTCTTAATCACTTGCTGTATCTGTATATGAATGTTTTGTGACTCATTTACTGAAGTACTTGAAGCTCTCTGTGCCTTGGATTTCTGAGGTTGTTTTCCATTTAAGCTGTTGTGTGATACTTAGATGTTCATTGGATTGTTATGAACGCATAAACCAATGATTCCCCCACCTCTCCAAAACCCCAGCCTATCTCCCAATCATAACTTCCCAACTATAGCTCTTCAGATCCTTGCCACTGTCTCTAAGTTAACCTCTTTCTGGAAAGTAACTTGTGTCTACTACAGATAATGGAGGTTGACAAAAGATAGAAAAAGCAACAACACACTCTGCCACTGTGCTGAATTCCTATTTGAATTAACTTCCTAGTTGCGCACACCCCTACTCTATCAGGCAAACAAGTGATTATCTATGGTTTATTATTTGTGATGATTGTCAGTGGCAGATCCATGAACTGATATTTGATAAATTAGAAGTTTATAGCAGCTACTCAGCAATCACTGAATAGCAACGGATTACACCATGTTTTCAACACAAATATGTGAATAACTTAGAGTCATAGAGATGTACAGCATGGAAACAGACCCTTCGGTCCAACCCGTCCAAGCCGACCAGATATTTCAACCCAATCTAGTCCCACCTGCCAGCACCCAGCCCATATCCCTCCAAACCCTTTTTATTCATATACCCATCCAAATGCCTCTTAAATGTTGCAATTGTACCAGCCTTCACTACTTCCTCTGGCAGCTCGTTCCATACACGTACCACCCTCTGTGTGAAAAAGTTGCCCCTGAGGTCTCTTCTTTATCTTTCCCCTCTCACCTTAAACCTATGCCCTCTGGTTCTGGACTCCCCGACCCCAGGGAAAAAACTTTGTCTATTTACCCTCTTCATGCCCCTCAATTTTGTTAACCTCTATAAGGTCACCTCTCATCCTCCAATGCTTCAGGGAAAACAGCCCCAGCCTGTTCAGCCTCTCCCTGTAGCTCACATCCTCCAACCCTGGCAACATTCTTGTAAATCTTTTCTGAACCCTTTTGAATGTCACAACATCTTTCCGATAGGAAGGAGACCAGAATTGCACGCAATATTCCAACAGTGGCCTAACCAATGTCCTGTACAGCCACAACAAACTTGTCATCCTCTTTAGTTGTTGGATAATATGACCCATGAAGTATGTATTGTAAATGAATAATTTATTTGCTTTTCTCCCTTTTACCCTGACGTTTCTCCATTCACTGTCCCTTTTGAAAACGTGATCTAGAAACACCAACCAGGAAATTTGCCTGTGTTGCTTCATAGCTGGCCTTTAGGAGCTGAGAACAGTAAAGATAGAATGCAGGGCTGGCAGGTGACATGAAAATGGGTGGCTTATTTTTCACTGATGAAGACTGGATGGGCAAGTGGCCTCCTGTGCTCTAAACATGCTCTTGCCATCACAATATAAAGAGATATATCATATTATTCAAGATTACAGGAGCACCTAAACTCCTCTATCTTATATTTTTTGGAAAGAATTCTCAGACTATATTTCAAAGACTTTTAGTCAAGTCAATCTTAAATATCTATTTAAAATGTATTTCTTCACAGAGAGAATGGGATTGAAGTTATTTCATCTTTTAACATCTCTAAATAAAATTGCACTTCATTCAGAAGTATGAAAAGCAAATAGCTTATTAAATTAAGCATGATTGTGGCTTGAGACTGGAGGTGAGAATCTAAAGCATGCATTAATTGTGCAAGCTCAGCTGTGAACCATGCCCACATCGAATGACATTCCACCATTATTCACAGTCCTTTTCAATCTGCCTTCAACATTTGAGGTTTTGTACAAACTTAATTTCACACCATTATCGATGTTTACACAACATTTCTGCAATAACCTTGAAGACAGTTAATGTCTTACTAGCAAAGTTGGAAGCTCTCCTCTGAGATATATGGCTAACTTCCAGTTCCATTTCTATCATAAAATTGAAACAAGGAAATGGTTTCGCTCGGTATAAATAAATCTGCTACATTTTTCTTTCATTGCTGCATCAAATCTCATCATTGTAGCTTTGCAAGGAGATCAAAAGTAGCCTTGATAGAAACTTGACTTTTTGGAGTATTTCACAGAAGCAGAACTGTAGAAAATTTGTGAAGTGCAGGAAAATTATTTTGCAAGCATTATTAAAAAGTACATTTTGCTCATCCATCAAGTGTCAACAGAATTTCATTGTTTTGATTATACAGCTGCTTTTTGGGAAAGAATGACTTCAGCTATCATGCTGCTGTCAGCTCTTGCAGTATTTCTATAGGGCCATAAAAATACCACACCAGCCTTTGCATGCAAATGTGTAATTTTGAGACACTGGGTGGGATGAAGAGTGGCTGCCTGCAGGGCTGGGTGTGTTCTGATCCATGTTAAAGCATTAATCAGAGATAGAGTTTGTCATTGTTGAAGCTTTTTGCTATTGATCAGGCTGATGTTGTCTCGGAGTTCTAAAGAAGAATCAGTGTTTCCCTTGCCAACAGTGCATACCCTTTCGTTTAACAGAGGTCACCAAGAAAATTGTAAGATTTTCTTTTAAATAAATGTTATTCATGCACGTGTATGCATTCAATGTATAATTAATGCAAAAAGACTTGTATTGAGTGTTTGGCAATGTTCATTTAATATTTGTGCAGCAAGGTCATTCTCTTTTTAGAATACTGACTCGACAGAGGGACTTGATTTTCCTGTGTTAGCTTCAGCCACCCACATATTTGTAAAACCTGTTTGGTTTAGTTTTGGGTGTTGGATATAGTTTGCGCAATAATTATGAAAGTATTATGCCATTATTTAGCAAGTTGCAGCCTGCCTGAGAAACTTGCAGGTTAAGAATTATCTTGCCACTGTTAAAACATTTATATCACATTCCACATTCCAACTACTAAGCATATTGTGTTTTTGTTATTCCAATTTTGAAAAATATTTTCAACAGCTCAATTTGTTTGTACTAGAAATGGGATGGATGAGTGAGGCTGTCAAAACTGTTCAGTGATTTAAGCTTTCAGTCTAAACTCGAACTGGAGGCCGTGAAGATAAATTGCATCTTGCTGTTATTTTTCTGATGTGAGTCTAAACATTGGTTGTATTTTACTGATGGTCATTTCCTGAGAATATCTTAATGTATTCTCACAAGTTAACTGCAGGCTGTTAAGGAGTGAAATTAGCATGCCCTTTTTCACATAAAGTGAGCTGGGGATGAGATGAAGTGGGTAGTTGGATGGAGCAAGCATGGGGGAAAAACAAAGGTTTACACCTAGCCAGGATAAGATTTGCATTGGACTGAGGCCTGGCATGGATTGCAGTTGCATAAAAATGGATAGAACACTGGGAGGATGGGGTAGAGAAAACCCTGGTAAATTGGGATGGGTTGTGAATAGACTTCATGTGTCACTTCAGCTTCTTCACCGTGTTGTTGATTAGCTGTTACTACATTTGCACATCTTTGCATGTCTTGCATAGCTGCTGTCTGATAAACCCTAGTAACCTCTTGCAACTAAGGACGACTTGCTCATTTTCTCCGTTTTGAAGTTTGGTAAACCAGTAAAGCAAATAAGAAAGTGATGTTAGTCACTGACACTCATTTAACTATGGTCCAAATGGATATTAATGTGATATCAACGAGGTACCAATTCTTCCATTGAGCTAGACAAAACAGACTTTAAGTACAAATTTGTGAAATACTGTACTCATCTATGTATTTTATTCCTCTCAATCAAACAAATGCCTGTTGCATAATAACATAAGTAGAAGCAGGAGTAGTAGGCCTGTCGAGCCTGCTCTGCCATTCAGTAAGATCATGGCTGATCTTTTTGTGGATTCAGGTTCACTTACCTGCCTACTCACCATAGCCCTTAATTCCTTTACTGTTCAAAAGTTTGTCTAACTTTGCCTTAAAAACATTCAATGAAGTAGTCTCAATTGCTTCACTAGGCAGGGAATTCCATAGGTTCACAACCCTTTCAGTGAAGACGTTTCTCCTCAACTCAGTCTGAGCTCTGCTTCCCCTTATTTTGATGCTATGCCCCCTAGTTCTAGTTTCACCCGCCAGTGGAAACAGCCTCCCTGCTTTTACCTTATCTATTCCCTTCATAATTTTATATGTTTCTGTAAGATCACCCCCCTCATGCTTCTCAATTCCAGTGAGCTTAGTACCAGTCTACTCAATCTCTTTTTATAATCCAACCCCCTCAACTCCAAAACAAATCTTGTGAACCTCCTTTGCACCCCGTCTAGTGTCAGTACATGCTTTCCCAAGTAAGGAGACCAAAACTGTATACAGTACTCCAGTTATATCCTCACTAGCACCCTATATAGCTGCAGCATAACCTCCCTATTTTTAAACTCCATCCCTCCAGCAATGAAGGACAATATTCCATTTCCCATTTTAATTACCTGCTGCACCTGCAAACCAACTTTTTGTAATTCATGCACAAAGATACTGAGGTCCTTCTGCACAGCAGCACACTGCAATATTTCCCCATTTAAATAATAGTTAATTTTGCTGTTATTCCCTACCAAAACCGATAACCTCACATGAGGGCCTTATGCAGTACTTCACCTGAATTATTTGTAGATATGGAAGAAACTGTAGTTTTTGTGTTATTCCTAGTCATTGGGATGCAATTTGGAATCAAAATATTGATTTCATGCACTAAACAGATCTGCACTGATTGGCTTTTTTTAAATTAAAAAAATGACGTATTTTCAGTCAAAATGGTGACCAATGAAAAGTACATTGGCTGAAGTAAACTTGCATTAATAAATGGTGTTATCAATTTCCGTAGATAAAGGTAGTTTCCCTACACAAAGAAAGTGGTTCTTCTTGAGTTTGACTGCAAAAATATTTTACTTTTTCCTTCTGTGAATAATGATCTTTTCACTGAGCTATCCACAGCCAACAGTGCACATAGTATGATTTAGAAAATGGAATTGCAGTGAGCAGGGAATGTATTTGTTTCAGCACCAAGGGTAATGGTAGAAAAGTAAATATTTTCTGCCTCTATTCGTAGAATAAATACATTTGAATGAACTAATGATTGCCATGATAACATAACTCAGTTTAATTTGTGAACTGACATAGCCCCATATGATTAATGATGCCTTTCTAATTTGGCAGTGTGCGAGCTACATGTCCATGTTGACTGTGGCCCCTTTGCTTGCAGTGATTGTCGGCGATGTCACCAGGATGGACAGTATGATCGGGTGAGTATGAGAGACTATAAGATGTAGGAGCAGAATTAGGCCATTTGGGTGTGCTCCACTGTTCAATCATGGCTGATACATTTCTCAATCCCATTCTCCTCTCTTCTCCCAGTAACCCTTGATCCCTTAATAATTAAAAACCTATCTATCTCAGTGACTTGGCTTCCACAGCCTGATATGGCAATACCTTCTGGCTGAAGAAATTCTTCCTTATCTCAGTTTCAAAGGGTTGTCCTTTCACTTGAGGCTGAGCCCTCACACCCTAGTCTCTCCTGCTGGTGTAAACATAATCTTCACGTCTACTTTGTCCAGATCTCTCAGTATTCTGTAAGTTTCAATCAGACACCCCTCGTCCTTCTAAACTCAGAGTACAAATCCAGAGTTCTCAACCGCTCCTTATATGATAAGCCCTTCATCCCCAGGATCATTCTTGTAAATCTCCTGTGATCTCCCTCCAAGCCCTCCAATCCTTCCCTAGACATGAGGCCCAAAACTGCTCACAATACTCCAAATGCGATCTGACCAGAACCTTACAGAGCTTGAGCAGTGTATCTCTGCTCTTGTATTCTAGTCCTCTCAAAACGAATGTTGATATTGCATTTACCATCCTAACTTCCAACTGAACCTGCTTGTTAAACTTAAGAGATTCCTGAATTAGGACACTCAAGTCCCTTTGTGTGTTAGATTTTCAAAGCCTTTCCGTGTTTATGAAATAGTTGAGAGAGTGGTGCTGGAAAAGCACAGCAGGTCAGGCAGCATCCGATGAGCAGGAGAATCGATATTTCGGCAGAAGCCCTTCGTACCTTTCCTGATGAAGGGCATATGCCCGAAACGTCGATTCTCTTGCTCCTCGGATGCTGCCTGACCTGCTGTGCTTTTCTAGCACCACACTCTCGATTCTGATCTCCAGCATCTACAGTCCTCACTTTCTACCTGCGTAGAAAATAGTCCATGTCTCTACGCTTTCTATCAACGTGCATAGCCTCACATTTCCCCACATTGTATTCTATCTGCCACTTCTTTGCCCACGCAGTTAGCCTGAACAATTCCTTCTGCAGCCTCCCCATTTCCTCAACACTACCTGTCCCTCCACCTGCCTTTGTGTCATCTGCAAACCGAGCAACAATGCCCTCAATTCCTTTGTTCAGATTGTTAATGTATGACATGAATAGGTGTGGTCCCAACACTGTCCCCTGAGGAACTCCATTAGTCACCAGGTGCCATCCTGAAAAAGACCCCTTTATGCCCACACTCTGCCTTCTGCCAATCAGCCAATCCTCTATCCATACCAGTAAATTGCCCTCGTACCATGGGCGCTTGTCTGATTTAGCAGCCTCCTGAGTAATACCTTGTCAGAGGCCTTTTGGAAACACAAATAGATCATGTCCACTGGCTCTCTTTTGTCGAAATTGCTGGCTACCACCTCAAATAATTCTAACAGATTTGTCAGGCATAGCCTGCCCTTGATAAAGCTGTGCTGACTCAGCCCTATTTTCCCATGGGAGGAAGGGGAGGATGCTCTCTGTAACAGTTCTGCCAATGTTATAATCAGACAAAAATCAAGTCAAACATTGCTCATTTATATAAATTAAACATTAGTGGACTGTACGTATTGAAGCACTTTTATGATAACAGTGATTAGCAACATAAACTTTTTCAAGTAATGAAGGCTGACTAATGATGTGGAAACATAAATACCTGATTTGATTAATAATACAATGTGTAGTAGTCACTCATAAATGGAAGTGGGGTCGGATACTTTTGTAAACCTAGGAAAAGCAAAAGAATAGCTAAAGGAAAAGTGGGATTGATTAAAGATGAATTTGATTGGGGGAAGAAACAGTCAAGCAATTGAAAATCAATGTTTGCCTTAGAGAGGTTTCATAATGGACTGTAGCAGTGGAAATGAGAATTTGCAAAGGAGAAAATAAGGATTTTAGGATAACCATTGTTAAGCTGGCGGAACTAAAATATTGATTAACTCAGTGTGCAAGGGACCAGTCCTGATAGTTCAGAACATTACTTCTTGGATGTCTTTGGATATAGAAATTGTTCCAGAGGATTGGAATATTGTCAGTTTAACAACTCCATCAGAAAGGGTAGGCAATAGCCTAGTGGTATTATTACTGAACTATTAATCTGGAGACCCAGGTAATGTTCTGGAGTCCAGGGTTTGAATTCCGCCAGGGCAGATGGCGGAATTTGAAATTAATATAGTCTGGAATTAGGAGTCTCATGACTACCATACACCATTGTCATTTGTCAGGAAAATAACCCACCTGGTTCACTAATCCCCTTTAGAGGAGGAAATCTGCCATCCTCACCTGGTCTGGCCTCCATGTGACTCCAGATTTACAGCAATGGGCTTGACTCTTAACTACCGTCTGAGCAATTAGGGATGGGCAATGAATGTTGGCCCAGCCAGTGGCACCCAAATCTATCCATGAATTACAAAAAAAGGAAGGATAACTAATCTCTATTCTTAGCATTGATCAAGAAATTGGACTAATTGTCCTCGCATTAACCAAAGTGGGTGAGCTCATTGTAGTCAATATGGTATAAAATAATCACAAACAAATAAAACAAGAAAAATCCTGGATTCATTAAGGGTAATTAAAAAGGATTTGTAAAAGGTAGAAGTGTCTTGCTAAACAGTGGAATTTCTTGAAAGTGGGGGGTGGTGGGGAGTGATTATTATTGTAGAAAATGCAGTGAATATTGTCCATGTGCATTTTTATAGAATCTCTACAGTGTGGAAAGAAGCCATGTGGCCCACTGAATCCGCACGTACTCAGCTTTGACAAAGGGTCAGTTAGACTCGACATGTCAGCTCTTTTCTCTCCTTACAGATGCTGCCAGACCTGCTGAGATTTTCCAGCATTTTCTCTTTTGGTTCTTGATTTCTATGATTGCCTTTTCTGACAATCAACAGTAGTTTCATGGTCATTACTGGACTTTTAATTCCAAATATTAATGAGTTGATTTTTTAATTGCAGCGTTATTTTGGTTTATGTAAATTATAAAGTATCAAAACATTTAAAATAGGTCATGAATCACAAAGCTAAGCAGTGCAAGATAACATAGTTAAGTCACAATGCACTGTGGCATTGAGACACAAGTCAAAGGTTCCCTCTTGCAATTCTTCATTCACTGTTCATGCACTGGTTTGGTCTAACATCAGTTGTGATGCTTATTTTTTGCAAGGTTGTAGGATTCTTTAAATTTATTGTGTTTAGTATGCTATGGCCATCAGTGAGCTTTGGCAGATTATCTCACTTAAGTGTCTCATGGACCCGGGGTCTTAGCTGGTGGGACTAGATTGGGTTGGGATATCTGGTTGGCATGGATAGGTTGAACGAAGGGTCTATTTTCATGCTGTACATCCCTGACTCTATAAGCCCAAAAAGCGAACCCCATTGGGAAGGGGTGACCTCACTCAACTCACTCCAGTATCTGATTCAGTACCAGAAAGTGGTGGGCCCATTTGATTGTTTGTTTGCCCTAGACCAGTGTCTTCCGTGTTGTGATCCCAAATACCATTCTGCCATCACTCACCTGTGGCCTATGTCCCTCGGTGATTCTGGGGCTAGGGTGGGCATATTGGAAGTGCCAACAGCCACCACTCCTGTAAGGAACCTGGATTTGTGGCTCAATGGTGCTTTGGTTTGGGAAAGGATGGCCGTAGCCTGGTTAAGTACATGACTGGTGAAAAGTGGTGATCAACATCTCTTGTTGGCTTTTCAGTCAGCAGATGTAACTGTCCCTTCGCCTTTCTTAAGAACTGCCGACTTTGTGGAAACCAAGAACTCAAATCTCACATTAATTTCCCAAAGGGAAGGAGGGAAAAACTGGAGAGACATCCTGTCATCTTCAAAATGATGGTTCAGTGACTGGTGGTGGATCTCCTGCAGTCCCAACCAATGGAAACCTAGATGGAATTGGAATTCAATAATTTTGTGGAATTAAGAGTCCAATGATGACCACAGTAAAAAAAAATTAGAGAAATCATTGAATATTACAAAACAAAAGGAGGCCATTTGGACCATCACATTCCCATCAGTTCAGTTGAAAATATCCACCTGATTACTTGCATCGTGTGAAACTTATACCATGGGGGAAAAAAAAATGCTACAAAGATGCAACCTGTGTAACAGCATTTTAAGCAAGAAAAATGGATCTTTTTCTTGGATTTTTGGGTTAAAGCTTCTTGAGATTTAGCGTTTCCATTCTCTCACTTAAATAATTTTGTTAATTAAGAAAGATAAGTGTTAGACCGGCATTGATACTACCTGTAATTCTTTGATGTCAGTAAGGAGCTGTCTTCTTGGACCTCTGCCATCCATTGGATGATCGGGACAATGTGAGTCTGCAACTGAGGGTGGTGGAACAACCAGTAGAAGTAAAAGAAACTAATGTTACAATATAAATATCTTAGATTGTTTCTTGATTGTATTTAAGTAGATCTCAAGCCCTTAGAATTAGATAGGAAGAGGAGGAATATATTAAAAAAGAGCTGATTTGAAAACCCAGTTGTGCACAATTTTCAAATGACAAATGAAAAGGCTAAAGGAAAAGAGAATGATGTTGATCTGTTTAACTGTATCCTTTAATAGAAATACAACAGACAGATTTTCTTTTGAACAAGTTATACCAAATGGCCTACTCAGAAATTGAATCATAACCAACATCTGGGCACTGTTATTTAAAAGACAAAGTTTTTATGAGAAACTGGAGAAAACCTCACAAACCAGCCAGTGAGGGATGGGCAGTGGTCGATCAGGAGGAAGTTCTGTCTGAATATTGTGACAAAAATTTGAACAGTTCAGGAAGTTATAATGGCAGGTCTCTTGCATATTTTGAAAACACAGGCTAAAATATGAAAATGTTTTATTTAGCCAGATTACATAATAATGTGGTTAAATTTTGCCGGACATGTCATACAAATCAGGTACTGGGAAAATCCAAACCATCAATTAAAGCTATGCTTTGAATTTCGAAATCAGCTTTCAAGAAACTGTTTAGTAGGGACTTATTGATTGTTTTTGAATTTGCAGTTGAAATTTTTTTAGAGATAAGGATTAGTCAAGAAATCCAATCAGATCAAGGTTCACATTGTCTGTCACAGTATTCTTCCTTAGAAGGAAGAATAAACAAGTTTGGAAATAAAACAATTTGTCTTCAATTTATCACCCACAATCCCCTGGAGCAGAAGACATGCCTGAGGGCCGGAGCTTTTGCTGCAACTGTCTCTGTGATTGGAGTTTATTGTCAAGAATATCATAATGTTTGGGGCAAATAAATTCCCTTGTTACTGTTTGTTACTGGGGACACCTTTAATGAGTCCACAAGATTTAGTCTTTTTGAACTAATATACACACATCAGATGGGAAGACCCTTTAAATATGGTAAGGAAAATATTATATACCAAAACTCAGTGATTGTACTTCCAGTCTGTGTCAAATTTTCAAAATTAACCAAAGCTCATGAGTTGGCCAAAAAGTATTGGAGTAATGTTTAATACAATATGAAATCTAGAGCATTAATCAAGCTAAAATTTAAAACTTTGCTGATAAGATTGTAGTAATATTACGTGTCTCTGGGGAATTGTGAAAAGCAATGTTCACTATTGTATCAAATCAAAACACGGCTCAGTGACATGAAATTTGATTTTCTTTTAATGGCAGTCAGCGATTGGTAGGCTATTGCAGTGATTGGTGCTAGGACCCCAGATATTCATAATAGCTATTGGTGATTTAGAGGAGAGAACTAAATGTAATATCTCAAAACTTGCAAATGGTACAGCGCTGTTTGGAAGGGTGAGCTGTGAAGAGCATGGAGAGATGTTGCAGTGTAATTTGGACAGGCTGAGTAAGTGAGTGCATACATGTCAGCTGCAGTATAATGTGGACAAATATGAGGTTATCTATTTTGGCAGCAAAAATAGGTAGGCAGATGATTTGAATGGCTGTAAATTGAGAAATGGGAATGTTCAAGAAAACCTGGGTGTCTTCGTACACCTGTTGCTGAAAGTAATCAAGTAGGCGTAGCAGGTAATAAAAAAGGCAAACTGTGTTGGCCTTTATAGCAAGATTTGAGTACAGGAACAAGGATGTCTTGCCACAGTTATACAGGTGAGGCTACACCTGGATCATTGTATGCAGTTTTGGTCTCCATAACTGAGGAAGGATGTTCTTGCTATAGGGAGAGTGCAGTGGAGATTTACCAAAGTGATTCCTGGTTTGGTAAGACTGATGTATGAGAAGAGATTGAGTCATTTTGGATTATATTCACTGGAGTTTAGAAGAGGGGGTGGGGGATGGAGAATCTCACAGACAACTATATAAAATTCTAACAGGACAGGACAGGTTAGATGTCGCAAGAATGTTCCCAAAGGTGAATGAGTCCAGAAACAGGGGTCATAGTTTAAAAGTAAGTGGTAAACTTTTTAGTACTAATATAAGGATACATTTCTTCACTCAGAGTGCTGAGGCTGTGGAATTTACTATCACAGAAAGTGGTTGAGACCAAAACATTGTGTTTTCAAGAAGGAAATAGATTTAGCTATTCTCACTAAAGGAGTCAAGAGGTATGGGAGGATAATGAGGTTAGGGTACTGGGCTCAGTAATCATAATGAATGGCAGAGCAAGCTCAAGAGTCCAAATGGCCTACCCAGGTCTTATCAATGTGCTTAGTCTAGACAATTGAAAGAATTAGTGAAGTTGTCATGTTAATATGAAGAAAGACAGTTATATGGAGGATAATCAAAACAGAAATGGCGAAAGAAATAGTGTGTGAAATAAAAACATTACAATTTGAATTAATCACAAAGTGAAAATTTAAAAGTTGCCTATCCAGTAATCAGATTGAATAATACAAAGACGCTTGTTAAGTTAAATTGGATAATATTCAATCTCCCAGAAATCGCATACAAAAGTTACTACAGATTCATGAATTGATGTGAATATAGATGAAAAGAAATTACTTCTAGCAGTGTTGAATTTTGGGAAACTGTTCGAATTGGCTATTGATGCTAGTGAATCGGTTTTGGACAATTTTACAACAAGAAGGGGAAATGGGGTTTTAAAGGTCATTCTGTTGTTTTTCTCAAAAGCTGAATGCCAGAAGGAATATTTAGTAGTGGAAAAGGATTGTTGGCTCTATGAAAATTGGAAATTTACATTTTCAGCACTCTGAAGAAAGAGTCAATAAAATGTGGAGCTGCAGAAAGCACAGCAGGTCAAGCAGTAACAGAGGAGCAAGAGGGTCAATGTTTCATACAGGACCCTTCATCAGGACTGATGCTGCTTGACCTGCTGTGCTTTCTCCAGCTCCACATTTTACCGACTCTGACTTTCCAGCATCTGCAGTCATCACGATCTATAAGCACTCTGAAGAAAGTATTATTGATATGAACCACATCGCTTTGGCTTTCACAGGTGATTGTGTGACAAAAATCAAAGACTATTTTGTTGGAGTTTAATGCTAAAACAATGTAATTTAAAAATAGGAGGACCCTTTGGGTCAGTGTGAACTCGATAGGCCGAATGGCATTATAGGATTCTATGACAGCCTTGTGTGAATATGTTCAGTGACTAACCACTAAGGTAACCTACTGCATCATTAAGCATATGGTCTCTCAAGCCAGGTTTCACTGGGATGTAAATTTTCGACAATTGCCATTTGCTGGGATTATAAAAGTTAATATTCTAACAAGATATGGGGATTGAAATTCACATTCCAGTTATAATGGCATTCATTTGAGATTTAATGCACTGTGTTCATGATAGATTCAGATTAGAGATTGTTTGATAGTTTAATACTTAATTGCATCTTTCAAAGTTTGAAGCTTTGATTTATTTATCAATTTATCTTGTTCATTTACTAGGAATCTTATCACCATCACTGGAGAGAAGGAAATCTCTCCACCGCTGCGCGCTGTGATGTCTGTAAGAAGTCATGTGGTTCTTCAGAAGTGTTATCAGGCATTAGATGTGAATGGTGTGGGATAACAGTAAGTGAACAGTTTGATCAGTGGAGCTAACTGTTTTGAATATGGCATAAGGTAATGCATAAATTGGTTTTGCGCATCTTAGAGTGGGCAGAGGCAAAGAACCATGATAAGTCACCCAACCATGGTTCCCATCACCAAGTGACTTCCAGAAAAATATTTGCCTATAATCTGTAAATACTGGTTTTAAAAAAAAACTCCTCACTCTGAAGTAATAAATGAATATTCTAACCAGTTGGAGTGATCTTGACTGTATCCTGTAAATAATGAATGAGTTATTTCAACCCTGTTTAACAATTTGTGTTTTTCTGATCTTGAATAAAATTATACATTCTGTTAAGTAATTACTGGGTTTCGCCAAGCTGTAAGTAGTCACTGAATTATTCTGAATATAACCAACAAATAACCAAATAATTGGTCCAGTTCTGAAGGAGGTTTACGAGACCTGAACATTAACTCTCCAATCTCTCTACAGGTACTGCCACACAGACTGAACTTTTTCAGCATTTCCTGATTTTGTAATTATTTTCCTGACTTGAAGCATTGACTTCTCGATTGGTTTTTGGATTAATTTTTTTGATTTATTGTTGTCACGTACTAAGATTGAGCAAAATGTATAGTTATGCATGCTATCCAGACAAATTGTACATTGCGTAAGTATATCAGGGTAATAGAACAGAATACATAATATAGTATTACAGCTCCAGAGAAGGTACAGTGAAAGATGATATCTATATATGAGGATAAGTCTGATAATAACAGGAAAGAAGCTGTTCTTGAATCTGTAGGGTACATGTTTTCAAACTTTTGTGTCTTCTGCCAGACAGAAGAGGGTGCAAGAAAGTATAATCAGTGTGGGAGGGGTCGTTGATTATGTTGACTGCTTTCCCAAGGCAGTAGACAATAAAAAAAGGAGTCAATGAAAGGAAGGCTGGTTTGCGTGATGGACTGGGTTGCGTTCACAACTCTATAGTTTCTTGTGTTCTTGGGCAGAGTAGTTGTCATATCAAGCACTGATGTATCTAGGTAGGATGCTTTCTACGGTGCATTTGTAAAAGTTTGTAAGAGTCATTGTGGGAATGCTGAATTTCCTTAGCCTTCTGAGGAAGTAGAGATGTTGGTGTCCTCTCTCCACTTTATTGCCGACATAGACCAGGTTAGATTGTTGGTGATATTTACTCTTAAGAACTTGAACCTCTTAACTACCTCCTCCTCAGCACCATTGATACAGATGGGGGTGTGTTCTCCACTCCACCTCCTGAAGTCAATGACCCGCTCCTTTGCTGACATTCAGGGAGAGATTGTTGTTGCTACACCATGCTACTAAGCTCTCTATCTCTTTTCTATACTCTTTCTTTTCATTGTTTTATGGCTGGCTATCTCCTACTGTAGTTTGGTTTAATTTATTGGACATAAAGAGTGACCATTCTCAGTCGCCAAAAAGCAGTCTTGGTCTGTGTGCCTCAACAGACAGTAACATTACAATAACATGAGCAGACCCACAGCACGTGAAAAAGCCTTTAACTTCTCTTAAACTCAAGCCACATTATTTATGTATCAAGGAATGCTACCTTCCCTCCCTAATAGGTTCATGCTGACTGCTACAGTAGCCTCACACCAGAATGCAATTTTGGAAGGTTGCGGAAGATGATATTGCCTCCAAATTGTGTGCGTGTTTGTGTGCGCAATTTCACTAAGTTCCACTGTTTTCGGATATCAGAAAATGCACAAATTGAATCAGGTAAGCTGGAGAAACTGTTTAATTTCTGATTATTCTGTATTAATGCGATTACAACAAACTATGGTAATCCATTAGTGGATGGTAATTGCTTCCTGACTCTTAAAATATTTTGAATGTCTTTGTTTCACTTCAAAATTTGATTTTGAGCAAAGCCAATTAGTTGAAATTTAAAACCATGTACATCTTGTAAGTGTTCTGAAGTGTGGCCTTAAAGGAAATAAAACAGGCAAGCTGAACTGCTCAGCGTTGGGTGATAATCAATCATTTTTCAAATTGTGATTTGTTCCAAAAGACAAATGTTATTCTCCATATATATTATTCTGTATCAGTAACGTTTCAGAATGTTTGTACATATAATTGTATTTTCATGGCGAACAGATTAGTCCAATTATGCTCGTCGTTTTAAATGTTTTATTTTCATTTTAAAAGTCAGACACATTGGAAAAAGAAGCCATAAAGTGTATTTCGTGGACTGAACTAATTTAACTAAATTGCCAAAGGTTTCTATGCTTTGTGTTAGGGCTAAGTTAATTTCTGTGGTATAAAGTTGCTGATCGTAATGCTCATGATGAAGAATTGAAGACCAATTAGTTTGACAGAGACTGCCCAGTGCTAGCTTACATGTACTAATGTAGCCTTTTGGCAGAACACATGGAATGTGTGCTCATGCGTGATCATAATTCAGTTAGATTCAGGGTTTCTTTTGAAAAAGAACAAGGATTGCCCTGAAATCTAAGTTCTAAATTAGTGGGAAGCAGATTTTGATAAGATCAGGTATGATTCGGACAGAGTGGACTCGGAACCAATACTTTTAGGCAAATTCGTCAGAGTTGTGGGAAGCACTCGAAGAAAATAGGGAGCCTAAAGGGCCAGTAAATTCTAATAAAGATAAAGGTTGGGACCAATAAATCTTGGCTATCAAGGGATATTCAGGATTGGGTAAAGAAAAGAAGGGAAGCTTATGGGAGATATGAGGGCTCAATAGTAGCAGCCCTAGAGAATGTTCCTAGGTATTGAGAGATTGTCTTATGAGAAAAGCTTAAGCAAGTTGGGACTCTACTCATTGGAATTTAGAAGAATGAGAGATGACCTTATTGAAACATGTTCATCTAATTGAACACAAGGATTCTTAAGAGGTTTGACAAGGTAAATGCAGAGCGGATGTTTCCCCTCATGGGAGAGTCTAAGCCCAGAGGGTACATGTCTCAGAATAAACATGTGCCAATATAAGACCGCGTTGAGGTGGAATTTGTTCTCTGAGCGTTAAGAGCTTTGGAATTCTTTGCCGGAGTGTGTTGTAATGGCACAGTCCTATATGTTTATGGCTGAGAGAGATTCTTTAATCGCTTGAGGAATCAAGGGTTATTGAGAAAGGGAATAAAAGTGGAAGTAAGGAAATTTGGATCAACCATGTTCATTTGAATAATGGGTCAGGCTTAAGGAGTCAGACAGCCTACTCAATTGCTATGGGCTAAGTGCTGGAAAATAGGTTTCAAATGGTTAAGTGGTTGTTTTCAACTGTCGCAGACTTGATGGGCCTGTGTCTGTGCTGTATACCTCTGTGACAGTGTAGTATGGATATATAGCTAGGGAATGTGTTTGCACATATTTAGCTATGTAATTGTGTGCGTACGTGAGGCTGTGTGACCATTAATAATGCAGCACCTGTATTCCCAAAGTAATTGATGTGTAAAGTTGCTGATATGACTGTATTTCCACAGTTGCTGATGAAACTGATGATGATCATATCAATATGTGGAATCAAGCATCATATAAAGATGCACATTCTGCTTCCACAACTGATTCAGGTAAAATAATTTTGCTTTAATCTCTTCAGACCACTTTTACTCAGGTTTACATTTGAAAAAAAATTAATGAACAAATTTTGAATTTTTTTAGCTTCATAAATGTCAGTATATTTGTTAAGGATTGTGCTATTCAACTCCTCGTAGATGATTGATTGAGGTGATGTCCTTTTTTCCTGATTGACAGATTATTTGTGGATGCGTACATAGAACATAGAACTATACAGCACAGTACAGGCCCTTTGGCCCTTGATGTTGTGCTGATCTTTTATCCTACTCTAACATCAAACTAACCAAAATACCCTTCATCCATGTGTCTGTCCAAGAGTCGCTTAAATGTCCCTAATGTATCTGACCTCACTACCTCTGCTGGCAGTGCATCCTACGCACCCACCACTCTGTGTAAAGAACCTACCTTTGACACCTCCCTTAAACCTTCCTCCTATTATCTTAAAATTATGCCCCCTCATGATAGCTATTTCCACTCTGGGAAAAGTCTCTGGCTATCCACTCTATCTAAGCTTCTCACCTCTATCAAGTCACCTCTCATCCTCCTTTACTCCAATGAGAAAAGTCCAAGCTCTCTCAATCTTTCTTCATAAGACATGCCCTCCAGTCCAGGCAGCATCCTGTAAATCTCCTCTGTACCCTCTTTAAAGCTGCCATGTCCTCCTTCTAATGAGACAACTGGAACTGAGCACAGTATTATAAGTGTGGTCTAACTAGGGCTTTAAAGGGCTGCAGCATAGCCTCGTGGCTGTTAAACTCAATCTCCCTGCTAATAAAAGCCAACGCACCTTACTCCATCTTAACAATCCTATCAACTTCAGTAGCAACTTTGAGACATCTATGGACGTGGACCTCAAGATCTCTCTGTTCCTCCACACTGCCAAGAATCCTGCCTTTAACCCTGTATTCTGCATTCAAATTTGATCTTCCAAAATGAATCACTTTCCATGTTGTACTCCATCTGCCACTCCTCAGCCCAACTCTGCATCCTGTCAATGTCCCATTGCAACCTACAATAACCCTCTACACTATCCGAAACTCCACCAACCTCTGTGTCATCGGCAAACTTACAAACCCACCCTTCCACTTTCTCATCCAAGTCATTTATAAACATCACAAAGAATAGAGGTCCCAGAAAAGATCTCTGCGGAACACCGCTGCTCACCGAGCTCCAAGCTGAATACTTTCCATCTGCTACCACCTTCTGTCTTCTATGGGCCAGCCAATTCTGTATCTAGACAACCAAATTTCCCTGTATCCCATGCCTCCTTACTTTCTGAATGAGCCTACCACAGGGAACCTTATCAAACGCCTTGCTAAATTCCACATACATCACATCCATTGCTCTAACTTCATTAATGTGTTTTGTCATATCCTCAAAGAATTCAATAAGGCTTCTGAGGCCTTATATGTCAAATCAAATTTGTGCTTCAGGTGCAATTGAAAGCTAATAAAATGATACTTACTCATTCTGCTTTGCACACAGGAATTATTTTCACCTTTCTGTCATAATAAAGCATCTTTAACAAAATGGAACCCCCGAAGTGTTTCACCAGAGCAAAAACAAAGGCTTCTTTGTTTTTAGGGGCTCAAGGAAATATTAAGTAAGATGACTGGAAACATTGTCAGATAGGTATCAAGGAGTATTTGAAAGGAGCAAACCAAGGTTGAGGGGTGGAAAGCTGTAGGCAAGGTTTCTAAGAGTTTGGGGGATGTATTAGACTGTTGAAGGAAGTAACTGTACAAGGAGTGAATGCCTTCATATCTGAAGAAGGGTCCCTGGACCTGAAACATTGACTCTGCTTTCTCACAACAGATGCTGCCAGACCTGCTAAGTTTATTCAGCAAGTTCTGTCTGTTTCAGAATTCCAGCTTCTGCAATTCTTTTTTTAATAAAGGATATGATGAGTGAACATTTTAAAAAGAATAGCAGAGTTGTGTAGCGTCAATGTGAATTTAACAGAGTCAACATAGTCATGTATGAAAACCTTATTGGAGTTTTTTGCAAATGTTATTTGGAGAATAGTCTAAGGAGATCCATGTTGTGGATTTGGATTTTCAGAAGGCTTTTGATCAGATTCAACACAGGAAGTTAATCAATGAGATTAGAGTGCATGGGTTTTGAGGTAATATGGTAGTATGGATTGAGAATTGGTTAACAGACAGAAAACAGGAATAAATGGATTATTCTCAGGATAGGATGTTCTGAGTAATGTGCTGCTGCAAGGATCAATGCTAAGGTACTCAGCTGTTCACAATCTTTGTCAATGATCTGAGGGTCTGCTTGTAATATTTCCAGATTTTGTGATGACACAAAAATACATGGGGATGCAAGGAGGTCTCAAGTAGGCTTGTACAGGTTAATCATAAGACCATAACTGTTGAAAGTTTGGCTAGAGCTGATATATCAAGGGAACTGGAAGTCCTTATTCATAAAGCATGCAATTGCAACATACAATTAGGAAGGCAACAATGTCGATTCCTTCATGTCAAGAAGATCTGAGTACAAAAATCAAGATGTATTTCTGCAGTTATAAAAGCTCTTGGTATGACATCATCTGGAATATTGTGTACAGTTTTGGTTCCCTTATCTAAGGAAGGATATACTTGCCATTGAGGGAGTGTAGCAGAAGTTCACCAGGTTATTCTCAGGAATGATAGGATTTTCTTATGAGGAGAGATTGGGGAGACTGGATCTGCATTCTTCAGAATTTCAAAAAGTGAGAGGTGATCTCACTGAAACTTGCAGGGCATGACAAGGTGGCTCTATATCGGATGTTTCCCTTGGTTGCTGAGTCTAGAACCAAGGAACATGATCAGAAGATAAGGAGTGGACCATTTACAACTAAGATGAGAATATTCTTCACATAGAAGATGATGAATCTTGGAAATTCTCTTTCCCACAGGGCTGTTAAAGTTCAATCTATATGCAGATTCAAGACTGGTTTCTAGAGACTAATGACTTGAAGAAATATGGAGATAGTGGAGAAAAGTGGTAGATCAGCCAAGATCTGATTTGAATGCCACAGTTAGCTCAGTGGGCTGAATGGCCTCTTCTTCTGTTCCTCTGTAAACAGTTGAATACGTTTCCATTACTGATTGAGCAATTAAAATTGGGGGTGCAAAAGTAAGCCACAATTATTTAGAAGAATGAGAAGGAATCTTTAAACAAAAATGCTTTAAATCAAATTGTAGTTTTAAGTATAACTAAGAGATCAGAGGTAGACAGTGCTTCGAGTGCAGAAGAAGTACTTTGGATAGATGAGAGATATTAAGAGTTTTTGACTAAAGGAATGATAACTATGGGATGCAAGGGCCAATCAAATATCTTTTGCTGGGGAAAGATTTATTTTTCCCTTCAGAACATTCAAGAAAAGCCAAAGTGTTGGTGATTGAAACAGGTAAATTGTATGTCCTGGTTCCATTGTACACATCCAATGAGACTGTGACTTGTTATCTGAACGAGTGGTAGTTGGGGTAGTAAGGAATTACCCAAGATGATCAGAAGACTAGATAGGGTGAAGTCTTTTTCCTTGGATGGTGATGGCTAGCACGATGGGACATAGGTTTAAATTGAGGGATTATAAATATAGGACAGATGTCAGAAGTAGGTTCTTTGCTCTGAGAGTAGTAAGGGTGTGGATTGCCCAGCCTGCAACAGTAGTGGACTCACCAACATTAAAGGCATTTAAATGGTCATTGGATAAACTTATGGCTGATGATAGAATAGTGTAAGTTAGATGGGCTTTAGATTGGTTTCACAGGTTGGCGCAACATTGAGGGCCAAAGGGCCTGTACTGCGCTGTAATGTTCTATATCAATGGGTTGAATTTACTCATGAAGAATGATTTAGCAGGAAAGTTATAGCTTCAAGTATAATCCCTGAATGAACAGTTGGAAGAAAACAGGTTCTTGATATTTCTCCATTGTATGTAGTGACTGGAGCAACGGCTAAGCAAAGTCCATCAGCAGAGGTCACAGCAGTACTGCAAGCATGTATTCAGGTCTCTGAAACTCCACTTAAAGATTAGGATAATTCAAAAGAATTGGTTGGGACGTGTCTTCTTTAATTGAGACACAGGAAGTAGGTCCAGAGTTACTTAAATTAACACAAACAGATCACACTGCAGCTGAGGCTAAAGATCCAGAGTGCTACTACGTTAAACAGAGAGTTCCATGCGAAAGTGGAGATGCCCTCATAAACATGAAGATGAAGATTGGATGGTTGTAAGGCGATATTGAGAGCAGCACATGAAATTCTTATAGTAGGACATGGAAAAATAAAGAAAACATAAGCATCAATGCACAGGTTTAAAAAAAAACCATTTTCAGCAATTTCTGTTTTTATTTCTGATTTCCAGCTTCTGCGATTCTTTGTATTTTTAAAATAAAACAAGAACTGCGGATGCTAGAGATCTGAAACAAAAACAGGAATTGCTGGTGGAACTGAGCAGGTCTGGCAGCATTTGTGGGAAGAAAGCAGAGTTAATGTTTCAATTCCAGTGATTGTTCATCAGAACAGGTTTATCACCTTTGATAGCTATACCAATGTTTTGAAGATCCATTCTGTTGTCATTAGAAAATTGTGTAGAACTATTACCAAAAACAAAAACAGGAAGACAGGTCTTCCTTACAAATGTGGATTATGATTCAGAAGCTAATACTTAAGGACAATTATTGTTAAGATAGTAGTGGAAGAGCTGTACCATTTAAGTTAAAGAAGATTGCAACTATGTTCAGAAACTTAGGAATCACGTTGTAGTTGAAATTCGTAACTCTAGTTTATTAAGATAATGTAACATGAAGAGCATGCAAGACAAGTAAATCTAGCTAAAGTGAATTTACGAAAGCAAGAATAGCTTAGGGAGTAACATAGGACAAGATTAAGTGTTGTCAAGGGCAAAAATGAAATTTCTGATAGAATTCCCTGTTCCTAAAAAAATTTTTTAAAAAATGAACTGAAAGTATTTGTGGGTTTTATCAAAAACTTATTCATAATTTCAGAACATTTGTTGTAACCCTAACTTCAAACAAATTTATTAAGAGAACAAGCAAAGGTGGTATGGTCAGCAGAAAGTCAGATAGTCTGTGAGAAACTGAAGGCAATCTGAATAAACAAACTGGCATTGACTTCCTGATTTTTCCAGACCTTTCAAAATGGTGGTTGATGCTAAAGATTTGCAGCTAGATGCAGTCTTGTTACAGGCTGAGGAGTTGACAATAGAGAAGACAGTGGGGTACTTTTCTAAGAGACTAAACCATATCAGGAGAAGTACTGTATTGTAGAGAAAGAGGGTTTGACATCATTATTAATGCTTTGATGTCAATGCTGAACATAGAAACAGAGAAACATTCATCTAAATGGACCATAATCCACTGTCATTTATTTAAAGTTTGAAACTTGACATGCAAGAACATTATAGCACAGTACAGGCCCTTCAGCTCTCGATATTGTGCCGACCTGTGAAAATAATCTGATGCCCATCTAACCTACACCGTTCCATTATTATCCATATGTATGTCCAATGCCCATTTAAATGCCCTTAACATTGGTGAGTCTACTACTGTTGCAGGCAGGCCATTTCACACACCACTACTCTGAGTGAAGGAACAACCCCTAATATCTGTCCTAAATCTATCACCCCTCAATTTAACGACTATAGGTAGTTCTCCTATAATGCAGTAATTACGTGCCAGCGAAACCTCGCTTAATAGAAAATCGCTTAATGTAGATAATGGGGTCTATGGGAAAAGTGGGGTTAAGGGTAGACCAGCAAAAGAAAATCTCGTGGTCGCTCAAAAATCATCCAAAAGTCTAACACAAGATATAGTACAGCCTGAATGAAGATATAAATCATTTTATCAATGTTAGAAATCACACAACACCAGGTTATAATCTAAAAGGTTTATTTGGCGGCACTTGCTTTCGGAGCACTGCTGGAGTATATACTCCACAACCACCTGATGAAGGAGCAGCACTCCGAAAGCTATAGCTTCAATAAACCTGTTGGAGTATAACCTGGTGTTGTGTGATTTATAACTTTGGTACACCCCAGTCCAACACCGGACCTGCAAATCATATTTATCAATGAAACAAAAGTAAATTTAACACAGTGCATTTAAAAAATATTTGTTAATGCAGGGACAGAGGGTTATCATGGTGCGTAAGGTTGACACCTCATTACTGTTAAGTGAGCTGTATCACACATTCTCTCCTTATGGTAAAAACACTTTATAATATTTAGCTTGTATTCCAGTGTTCTGGCCTTTCTTTTGCATTCACCACCTGCAATACTATCACCAGGACGCTTCTCGCTGGCATTTTTGTCACTATGCGCTTCCATTTTTTCAAAAAAAAGGGATAATCTGAGTAGTATATCTTTCACAGGAAGTTGCTCAATGTATCTTTCTCAAAAAGCTGTTCTCTGTACAGTACCTCTCACAGAAAGCCACCCAGCTGGCAGATGACATCGGTGCATGAGATGGAACTATGTAGGCTAAAGAGTACTGTGAGCAGTTCTGGAATCTCCTTTATAGGAAAAGTGTGATTTCCACTGAAGTGTGTGCAGAGGAGATTTATCAGGATGCCACTTGGAATAGAGTGTTTTAGTTATGAATAGAGACTGGAGAGACTTTTTTTTCCTTAGTCTACTCTGCTCCGAGTGGAGGAGACCTGACTGTGATATATAAAATTATGAGGTATTTAGGATAGTCAGGGAGGAATGTTTCCCCTTTGTGGAAGGATCAATAACTGAGGTGGGGTAATAGATTTAATGTAAGGGCAGCAGGTTTAGACGGGGTGTGAAGAAAATACTTTCACTCACAGCGTGATGAGAATCTGGGGCTCACTGCCTGTAAGGGTGATAGCGACAGAAACTCTCATAACATGTTAAGTAGTATTTAGATGTGTACTTGTGATGCAAAGGCATGCAAGGTTCATGTGCTTGAAAATAGGATTAGAATAGTTACATGCTTGTTTTTAACTGGCACAGACTTAGTGGTGGAAATGTGTTGCTGGAAAAGCGCAGCAGGTCAGGCAGCATCTAGGGAACAGGAGAATCGACGTTTCGGGCATTAGCCCTTCTTCAGGAATGAGGAAAGTTGGTCCAGCAGGCTAAGATAAAAGATAGGGAGGAGGGACTTGGGAGAGGGGCGTCGGAAATGTGATGGGTGGAAAGAGGTCAAGGTGAGGGTGATAGGTCAGACTGGGGTGGGGGCGGAGAGGTCAGGAAGAAGATTGCAGGTTTGGAAGGCGGTGCTGAATTTGATGGATTTGACTGAGACAGGCTGGGGGGAGGGGAAATGAGGAAACTGGTGAAATCCGAGTTCATCCCTTGTGGTTGGAGGGTTCCTAGCCGGAAGATGAGGCGTTCTTCCTCCAACCGTCGTTTCGCTGTGGTCTGACGATGGAGGAGTCCAAAGACCTGCATATCCTTGGTGGAGTGGGAGGGGGAATTGAAATGTTGAGCTACAGGGTGGTTGGGTTGGTTGGTCCGTCCGGGTGTCCCAGAGGTGTTCTCTGAAACGCTCCGCAAGTAGGTGGCCTGTCTCCCCAATATAGAGGAGGCCACATCGGGTGCAGAGGATGCAATAGATGATATGTGTGGAGGTACAGACTTAGTGGGCCAATTGGCCTTTTTCTGAGATGTAGTCCTCTATCACTCTATAGTGTATTTTTATGCCTAAAACGTATTTCTAGGAATTTTTTGATACTACTTCATGTTCTTTATATTATACTTATATTAATTCTTCTCAGGCAAACAAAGTCTCAAGATATTTGATGGAAGTGATGCAGTGAAGCGGAATCAATTTCGACTAATTACTGTTCCTCGAATTTCAAAAACAGAAGAAGCAGTGGTGCGTCAAACTCAAATTAGTAACAAAACCACCAACTAAAATGGATTTATAAAATTTTATAAATTCTGTAAAGTAAATTATTCGAGTACTACCCCTTTACTAATACTAATTAGTTTTAGTTCCTCATTTTCATAAACCCTTATTTATTTTCTATAATATTTATGGGAATGGCCTGCATCTTACTCTGTGAAGACAGACACAAAATAAGTATTTAGTTTCTCAGCCATTTCCTTTTTCTACACTATAAATTTTCTTGCTTTGGTTTGTAATGGGGCCCACATTTGAACTTGCTAATCTTTTCTTTTTCACATATCTACAGAAGGTTTTACAGTCTGCCTTTATGATTTTTCTCTAGCTTAGGTTTTTAATCTCTTTTCCCTTTCTTTATCGGTTTCTTGAACATCCTTCGCTGGGTTCCAAACTGATTCCAATCCTCAATCTTGGCATTGTTTTTCTTGCATCCTGTAAGCCTTTGATCTAATACAACCTTTAACTTCTTTTGTTAGCTGTGATTGCTTCTTTCTTCCTGTTGGATATTTGTGTCTCAAAGGAAGGCATATTTTGTGTAGATCTTGTAATACTACTTCAAATATTGGCCACTGCCTGCCTACCATTCAGTATTTCATTGTATTTTCCCAATCCCCGGTGGTGATTTGCGCCTCATACCTTTAGTCTCCTTTTGTTTAGATTTAAGATGCAAGCTTCAAAATGAATTATATCACTTTGCAACTTAATCTGAAATTTTGTTAAATAATGGCCTGAATTTCTCAGGTTTATTTACAGTAAAGCTATTAATTAGTCCTTTCTCATTTCATAATATTAAATGTAAAATAGGTTGATACCTAACTGGGTCTTCAACATGCTGCTTCTTAAACCCATCTTGTACATACTCCAGGAATTCATCCTACTGCATGAATACTGATTAGGTTTATTTTTATTCACTTGCTGGACGTGGACATCACTGGCTGGCCAGAATTTATTGCCCATCCCTAGCTGTCCTTTAACTGAATGGCTTGCTAGGCCATTTCGTATGACATTTGAGAGACAACCATTTTGCTGTCGGTCTGTAATTGCGTATAGACTGGACCAGGTGAGAATGGCAGATTTCCTTTCCTGACGGACATTAATGAGCTGGACGAGTGTTTCTAACAATCAGCAATGGTTTCATTGTCATCATTGTATTCTTAATTCCAAATCTTTTAATTGAAAGCAGTTTTCACCATCTGCCACATGGGTTGGAATCCCGGGTGCCCGGAATATTAGATGAGTTTCTGGATTAGTAGTCTTGTGATAATAGCATGAGGCCATTGCCTCCCCAGTTTATGTGCAAATTGAAATTGTGTGTTATTATTGTATAGTTCCAACTAAGATAAGAGGAGACTGCACAAACAAAATTAAATGAGTACAATCCTTTTGGTGAAGAAGTACCTCCTCAACTCAGTCCTAAATTTGCTCCCCCTTATTTTGAGGCTATGCCCCCTACCTCTAGTTTCACTCACCAGTGAAAACAACCTTCCTTTTCCTATCTTATCTATTCCCTTCATAATTGTATGTTTCTATAATATTCCCCCCTTGTTCTTTGAAATTCCAATGCCATTTTCTCTTCTGTTCTCCCAGTGCTAAAAAAAATATATTTTTCAAAGCTAAATATGAAAGATTGCACTCAATTTATATTCAAACAATTTTTACTTAAGATTTTACTTTGAAGCTTTTCATTTGCTCAGTGTCTTGTGGGAGTGAGAGGTTAGAGAATGTGATATGTGTGGTTTATGTCTACAGTTTAATAATGTATTTATTTGGATTTAACTGAAATTTGATAGGAAGCTGCACTGAGAGCGTACTACATTCCAGATGATCCTCAGGAATATGAGCTCCAAACGTTTACCCAAGATTCTCTCTACAGTGATGACATCATTAACCGAAATGGAGGCTGGATGGAAAGCAAAAATTTGTCAGTGTTCCGAGATACAATCCCTGAGGCATGGATCCTACGGGCAAAGCCAAGAGATTGCGAAATAGTCAAAATTTATCCAGGATGGTTAAAGTAAGTTGCCTATTACGGGTAAGCAGATGTTCAAGTAATATAGCTGGTGTTTGCTGATAATACAATAGCCAGTCCAATCTACAGAGCGATGTAGTGGATTAAGCAGTAACTGGAGCAATGGTGATGCACTGGGCTAGTAAAACAGGGGCTAATGTTTTGAGAGCTAATGTTTTGCGTTTAAATGTGACCACGGCATTATGTGGAATTTAAAATACAATTAATAATCTGGAATATAAAGCCAGTGTCTGCAATGATCATGACAACTATTGTTAATTACTGTGTAAATCCACCTGGAACCCCCCATATACTTTTTGAAAAGGAAGTCTGCCATCCTTACCTGGCCAACATGTGACTTGAGATCCACAGCTGTGTGGCTGACTCTTAACTGTTACTCTGAAATGGGCTGGTAAACCACTCAGGAGAAAGTGAGGACTGCAGATGCTGGAGTACCAGAGTTGAAAAATGTCGTGCTGGAAAAACACAGCAGGCCAGGCAGCATCCAAGGAGCAGGAGAATTGATGTTTCAGGCATAAGCATTCCTGAAGAAGGGCTAATGCCCGAAACGTCGATTCTCCTGCTCCTCGGATGCTGCCTGGCCTGCTGTGTTTTTCCAGCATGACATTTTTCAACTCTGGTAAAGCACTCGGTTTAGAAGGAATTAGAGATGGGTAATAAATACTTGCCTGGCTGATGATGTCCAGATTTGCATCAAAGCTTAAATAAAAGTCTTCTAGTCCTAGGCCATTTATTCTGGACTGACAGTTCCCCTATCTGCTAGCTGTAAGGCACCTGGAATGTTTATAAAACAAAATTGTCCCTAAACTGGGACAGGTGGTAATCTCCCTCTAATCAACTGGTGAGTGAATTGAAAAATGTTGAAATGCTGCACTTTGAGGTTGGCACTAAGACAAATGATTAAATCAAGGTAGCAGGAGGTGTACTAGATCTTACTGCTCCTCGGATGCTGCCTGAACTGCTGTGCTCTTCCAGCACCACTAATCCAGAATCTGGTTTCCAGCATCTGCAGTCATTGTTTTTACCTATGATCTAAATCTGTCAGATCAACACGTGTTAATTGTGTAATGGTGAGAGATTTCCAGCACAGTAGCTTAAAGAAAGCATAAAAGTTGGATTGTAAGGATTTTTCTTTTACAATTAATCTAAAAATCCAAATGCTTGGTAGCTCTAGTAATGCAGTCACAGCTGGCTTTGAATTTGGAAACACCACCTCTTCTTATGTTGCTTGTTTGGGACAAGCTGTCACTGGATGGTGAAACTCCTGTTAAAACAGACCAGTCCTGGCAGTGGCAAGGGAGACCAGCTGATTCGCCAATGCCTCAAAGTGAAAACAAGATCATGGGAAAGAGTGGGGAGTTGCATAAATTTGTTAAAGGTAATTCCCTGTTGTACTGGCATTTATGCTTTAACAAAACTTTTGACTTTTGCTTTAATCATTCAGGAGTCCGGGTATTGCTGGCTGGGCCAGCATTTATTATCCATCCCTAATTTTCTTAGAGGAGCTTTCAGTGACAGTTAATATTTCATCTTTTAGTATGCTTATTTGTTAGTTCGCACCTGTTTTCATGTTTCAGATTTGGAGTAGCTTATATCTCCATTCCTGTAAATATCGAGACAACAGTCAAAGCCATTATCCAGGAAGTCCTTTTGCAACTGGGACGACAGGTTAGTTCCAGCTAGAAATTCTTTATGACTTACTTTGTTTAATGTAATTGTCTAGCAATGTGCTGTAACTAACCATGATAATCAAGTAAGCTTGTTACTTTGCTGTAGGTACAGTGTCATCCTATTTATGTCATTGAATCAGAGTACAAAAACACAGCCATCTCTTTTATGTCAATGAATTGTTGTAAACTAGTTTAAGTATTATAGCTGAAGCTGTTCCATGATGAATACATTATATAGTAAAGAAGAAGATGACGTTTTGACTTACTGATCAAAAGAGGAAAAATAGAGGGCATTAATGTAAACACAGATATGTAGGGACAGAGCCAGAAAAACAGTAACTCCCTGAGTATTTTCTCCTTTATAATCAAGGTACCATTGACCAACCATGCAGGAACCCGACCAGTGTCCTGAGTCAGTTGTGTTGAGACTTGCATGATTTAAAAATTTTTTTAAAAATTATGTTTGGTTTGGAACTGTGAGCTGAAGGTGACCTGTTAACTGTGAGCAGCATTTCATTTTACAAAAATGAGAAAAAAACTGATATTTGTTTATGAGGCCAGGTCTGAAAGTTGATTGCAGGTTAACTCTTGATCAACGGACTGTATAGATGTTGTGACTTCAGAGAGGAATTATACTCAGATACCTGATGTTTCAATATTAACTGGGGCCTCACAAGGACCAGTCAACCAGTCTAATAAAGGGAAAACCAACATTTGAACTAGTTTTGAATTTTCTTTTGTTAAAGATTGCGATTGCCAAAGCTACAGGAGGGAGAGCTGATTGCTGTCTGCTTATCTTACCATAATCAACACAATTTAAGTTCAGAGAATAGAATCTCCATTATAGGTATTAAGCAATTATTCTTCAGTGTCTGCTGGAAATTATTTGCATTGACCAGTGCTTTCAGAAACGAATGAAGATATAGTGGCATGTGCCTGTGATACTACAGATAATGGAAACAGCTTAAGTAAACTGGAGAGTTAAATTTCTTTTATTTTTCATCAAGTTATCCTGTAAATGTGTCTGCCTTTGTGAGTGGGAGCTAGAACAAAAGAAGATTTGGATTAAATTGTAGACATTAATTAGATTATCTTGTTTAACTTTGCTCTGTTAATAAAAAAACAGTTAATTCTTTTGTTTTAGTGATATAATTAATGTCTGCTACCAATTATTACAAGGTTTAGTTAGGAATCATTTGGAATAATTTTGAGGATCATTGATCATTTTAATTTTACTTTGTTGCAAATAAAGGAATAGGAAGGCTGATTTGATTAGACTGTCTTTGTGTCGTAACACTGGGAATCAGAATAAAATAGAATAGAATAGAATCCCTATAGTTTGGACAGGCCCTTTGGCCCAACAAATCCACATCGACCCTGCGAAGAGTAACCCACTTAGACCCATTCCCCTACCATCCTATATTTACCCCTGACTAATGCACCTAACCTACACATCTCTGAACACTATGGGCAATTTAGCATGGCCAATTCACCTGATCTGCACACCTTTGGATTCTGGGAGGAAACCAGAGCACCCGGAGGAAACCATGCAGACACTGGGAGAATGTGCAAACTCCGCAGAGACAGTCGCCCAAGGCTGGAATTGAACCCGGATCCCTTGTGCTGTGAGGCAGCAGTGCTAGCCACTGTGCCACCCCTTCAGAATGAAGGGCTTATGCCTGAAACATCGATTCTCCTGCTCCTCGGATGATGCCTGACCTGATGTGCTTTTCCAGCGCCACACTTTTTGACTTCGAGAGATATGGGCCAAGTGCTGGGAAATAGGACTGGATTAATTTAGGATATCTGGTTGGTATGGACGAGTTGGACCAAAGAGTCTGTTTTCGTGCTATAAATCTCTATGACTCTCAGATTTAGACTTGTCTAATAAGTGAAAAGTTATGTTTACACAACGTAGGAATCAGGCAGTGGTACCTCCAGCAAGGGAGAACTTTGTTTTAATTCACTCTTGTGACACAGCAAGCCTTTATTTTCTGTCCCTAGCTCCCTTGAGAAGCTGTTTTCCTGATCCTATGCAGTCCATGTGCTGTAGATAGACCCACAATGGTGTTTGGGGAGGATTTCAGGATTTTGACCCAACAACACTGAAGAGAAAGTGAGATATTCCAAGTAACGATGGTGAGCGGCATGGGGGGGAGCTTGCATTTGGTGGTGTTCCCATGTATCTTCTGTCCTTGTCCTTGTAAGTGGAAGCGGTCATGGGTTTGGAAGGTGCTGTCTAAGGATCCTGGCAGATTTCTCCAGTGCGGAGAAAGTGAGGACTGCAGATGCTGGAGATCAGAGCTGAAAATGTGTTGCTGGAAAAGCGCAGCAGGTCAGGCAACATCCAAGGAGCTGGAGAATCGACGTTTCGGGCATGAGCCCTTCTTCTCCTGCTCCTTGGATGCTGCCTGACCTGCGGCGCTTTTCCAGCAACACATTTTCAGTGCAGATTTTTCCAGTGCATCTTGTATATGACCATCAATGGTGGGGGTAATGGATGTTTGGGGATTTGGTACCAATCAAGTGGGCTGCTTTCTGCAGATTAGTGTTGAGTTTCTTGGCCCATATCCCTTTGAACTTTTACTATTTTTGTACTTATTCAAATGTCTTTTAAATGTTGTAACTGTACCTACATCTACCACTTCCTCTGGCAGTTCATTCCACACACAAACTACCCTCAGTGTGGAAAACATTGCCCCTCAAGTCCCTTTTAAATCTTTCTCATCTTTGGTGAACTTCGAGAGTTCTGTATTAATTCATGAGATCCAACTTTGATTTCTAAAGGACAGATTGTGCTGATTAACACTTTTTTTGATGAAGTCTCAGGAAAAGTTGATGAAGGGACTAGAAGAGATGTTATTGTATAAATTTTAAGGAAACATTGGCAAACACTGTATCAAAGGCTGGTCAACAAAATTTGGGAAAGGAGAGTCATTGTCAGTTTGGATCAAATTTTAGCTTAAGGAGGAAACCTGAGTGGTGGTTAATGATTGTTTTCCATTTTGATGTATGGTAGATGGTGATATTCTGACAGGTTCAGTATTGGATCCCTTGATTTTGTGGCATACATCAGTAAATTGGAAATAACAAATTTGTAGACAGATCAAACAAATTAGCCATGTGGTTAATTACATAATACTTTACAGTCTTCAATTTTCTTCAACCAGTGGACATGTATTAAATGAGTGGAACTGTGACGAGTAGAATTTTATCTGGATAAATGTGAGGTAATGGATTTGTGGGAAGCCAATAAGGTAAGACATGTGCAGTATGTAACAGAGTAGTGAGAAATGTACAGAAACAGTGCATGCCCTTAGATCCTAAAGGTAGCAGGACACTTAGATAAAGTGATGAAAGAGGAATTTGAGATACTTTTATTAGCTGAGGCATAGAATGTAAGAATTAGGAAGTTGAGTTGGAATTGCATAGAACAGAAGTCACTGCTGATTACTCTGTTTAGCTTTTGTCACTGTACTGTGGCAAAATATGATTTGGAGATGCCGGTGTTGGACTGGGGTGTACAAAGTTAAAAATCATGCAACACCAGGTTATAGTCCAACAGGTTTATTTGGAAGCACTTGCTTTCGGAGCGCTGCTCCTTCATCAGCTGGTTGTGAAATATAAGATCATAAGACACAGAATTTATAACAAAAGTTTACAGTGTGACGTAACTGAAATTATATATTGAAAAAGACCTGGATTGTTTGTTAAGTCTCTCATCTTTTAAAATGACAATGTTGGTTTCAGTTCTTTCATATGTAAATCGCAGAATTTTTTTTAAAGTTACATTCTCAAGTGAACTTTAACAGGAGCATGAGCAGCAGAAGAGGGAGCAATGCTCCGAAAGCTAGTGCTTCCAGATAAATCTGTTAGACTATAACCTGGTGTCGTGTGATTTTTAACGTGGGAAGGTATGGTTGCACTGGACAGGGTACAGAGGAGACTAATGAGAATGTTCTCTGGACTGATCAATTTTAAATTTGAGGGAAGATTGGGTAGTTTGGGTTCTAGTGAAAGATCATCAGCCTGAAATGTGAGCTCTTTTTCTCAGCACAGATTACCCTTGATCTGCTATTGCCCTTCTTTCTTGTGTTTACTTTCAATAGGCTTTTACTACACAAGACTGAATGAGAGGCCAAATAGAAGTGTATACAATTGAGGGGATTATACAAACTGTAGTGTGTTACAACATGGAAACAGACTGCCAAATCACATCAACCTTTCTACATCTGTATTTACAACACAGTAAAATTAAACCGTCTAAGACCCCCAGTAGTCACTCAAGTTGTATCTGAACCAGACTTTTGAACAACCAATCCCAGACTTTGTGAATAATTAATTTCCAGACACTGGTTTTCCAGCTTAAAAGACTTAACTATCAATTAAAAACAAAATAACTTCAGTGGAAAGAAAACTAAACAACACTGTAATCAAACTAACGTCTCTGTTTAAAACCCAAAACATTTATTTTCAGTATCATTCATACAAAAAGCAAACAACACAGTTAAACTGGCCTGATTACTCAAATGGCATTCACAATGCATTGTTTCACAGGCATAGATGTGTACTCATTGCTTTTCTGAAATTGCTGATCAGGGTCACTTTCTCAGTTCACCCAGGCAAGGGCAGCACTATTTCTAACTCTGCTTTCTATTCTTTGGGCTTCCTAAAGTTGATATGGCAGATTGGGTAAGGATCTTTGAAATTTTCATACTGAAAGGAGCCAAATTTATCTGTCACGAAAATGCAGTTCAAAACAACTTCAGTTCTGGCTCTGGCCTGTTAAATCAATCTACTCCTTCTGAGGTCTCAATAACTTCCATCTACTTGAACATAGCATCTCTGCCAGACTTGCAAGAACCAATTCCCAGGTACTGACTTCATTAGTAGCCAACTTAACGTGTCTGCTTAGACACAATGCACTTCCCAGAGTCAGTGTCTGTTGGAACCTTTTTAATCAAGATTCAGCCTTCAGTTAGCTTCCAGATCCGGCCTCTCAAACAAACAAAGCTTGTTTGGTCAATTCATTTTCTTTTACCACAGGCTGCTTCATAATCCACAAGTCATTCTCGGATCACAAATCCTAGTTCACAGCTCCAATCAAAATTAGTAGAATTAAAAATAGTTTTTAAAAATCAGTAGGGGTTCTAACAAGTAGAAATTTCTATTCCCCTTATCTGAGGAGTGCATAACCAAAGGATAGGAGATTGGAATTTAAGGGGAGTGGGGAATTAAAAGATATTTTGTGTAGAGTATTGGGGATCCAGAGGTGATAGAAACAGAAATATTTATAACTTAGAAGATAGCTCTGCCGAATTCAGCGATCCTCACCCAGCTTTCCTTCCTTGAAACAACAAGGCTTGGAGGCTGAAAATGATCCATGAAGTTGAGCTTTCTCCAAGCTTAGGAGTGTGCTCCTGACCAGTACTAATCCCAGCCCTGAGCTATGCAACGTTAAAAATTCTATCTTTAAATGTTTAAAGCTACCTTCACTTACCTGTGTGAGCATTAGCATTATTTTAGAAGAAAATTTAAATATAGCTAAATATCTTAATCTAACATGACAGTGAAATATACTTTCTTTTGCAGGATGAAAATATTGAAGATTTTGAATTGGTTGAGGTAGTTATGGGTTGTAAACAAGGTAAGATTTGAATACAGTTGAATTTTTGCGACCCTCAATATATTGAAGAAGAGGACCCCACCTCTGCCTGTGTGTATCAATGTTCACTTGTTTGTCTCTTGTCAGTTTCTGAGGCCAGAATCTTGCCAGGCCAGTAATGATGTAGGTAATGTGATAAATTTGGGAAGATCACGAGAGAAATCAAGTGAGACTTCTGTTTACGTTGGGAATAACAAGTCACATGTTCTGGACTTTGCAATGAAATTCTTGCTAGTGAGTGACAAAAGCCTATTAATGGGATTATCGCTCATTATTACCCTCATTACGATCCAATCTTACCTCATTAATATGCAAGTTCTCATTCTACCACCTGCTGGATAGAAAATAAATGCCAAGAGATCGCAACATGAAAACCAAAGCAGTTAATGTAGAACATAGAACATTACAGCCCAGTACAGGCCCTTCGACCCTCGATGTTGCGCCAACCTGTGAAACCAATCTAATCTGCTATCGTCCATATGTTTATCCAATGACCATTGAAATGCCCTTAAAGTTGGCTATTCTACTACTGTTGTAGGCTTGTCATTCCCATGCCCTTACAACTCTCTGAGCAAAAAACCTACTTCTGACATCTGTCCTATATCTATCACCCCTCAATTTAAAGCTACGTCCCTTCGTGCTAGCCATCACCATCCGAGGAAAAAAGCTCTCACTGTCCGCTCTATCTAATCCTCTGATCACCCTGTATGCCTCTATTAAGTCACCTCTTAACCTTCTTCTCTTAGCCTTTCCTCATAAGACCTTCCCTCCATTACCAGGCAACATCCTGGTAAATATCCTCTGCGCCCTTTTCCATGCATCCTATAATGTGGCGACCAGAACTGTATGCCAAGTGCGGCCACACCAGAGTTTTGTACAGTTGCAACATGACCTTGCGGCTTCGAAACTCAATCCCACTAACAATAAGTGCTAACACACCGTATGCCTTCTCAACAACCCTATCCATCAGGGTGGTAACTTTCAGGGATCTAAGCTCATGGACACAGAGATCTCTCTGCTCATCCACAGTATCAAGAATTTTACCATTAGCCCAGTACTCTGTATTCATGTTACTCCTTCCAAAATGAATCACCTCACACTTTTCCACATTAAAGTCGATTTGCCACACCTTAGCTCAGCTCTGCAGCTTATCTATGTCCTCTGTCACCTGCAACATCCTTCCGCACTGTCTACAACTCCACTGACTTTAGTGTCATCCACAAATTTACTAATGCCCTCATCCATATCATTTATAAAAATGATAAACAGCAGTGGCCCCAAAACAGTTAACTCGCCATTCCAGCACACTACTTACTCCTTTGTCACTCTTGGGTATCTGTCCACCCAAACTCTGAGAGCAGGCTTCAGGGCAGTGCTGCACACAACCATCTCCACAGAAGCTGGCATGCATTTATACACTTTTGCAGTTTGGAGTGCACTGGCATTTCTCATCGCAAGCCTGTTTTGAGCACAGCGACAGGCTCCCGGCTTGTTGATTGGTGCAGGCTGCATCTCAGGGCTGCTCACTTGCTGTCTTAGCACTCCCTTGCTTTACTTTACCCTGGATGTTCACAGCATCCCTGCTTTGCCTTACCTTGCCTTTTAGAACTATTCCATTTCAACAAAAGCAAACAGATGCACGGTTGGAAAGGATTGGGTAGGAAAGTGGACACGAAGAATTGCAGATCAGGCTTGAAGGGCCGAACAGCCTACTCCTGTGCCTACTTCTTATGGTCTTATGGCCTTACTCTCATTAAATGACCTCTTAATATTCTATATTTGAGGGAATGCAAACATGGGTTCAGAAAATTGTCCTCATAATTTAACACCTTTGCTGCCTGTATTATGGTGAATCTGCACTGCATTCTTCCAAAGACAATGTATCCTTATATGCAGTGGCCAGAACTAAATACAATTTTGGTAATACAGTAACAGATGCAGTAACTCTGTATAACTGTAACATAATTCGAGAAGTGAAGGTTTTGATGTCTTTTCATTTATGAAAATCTTGATTATCTAAGCCTCCCCATCTCCCCTTCCTCCTTTAAGATGCTCCTCAAAATCTATCTCTTTCCATTTGACCTAGTATCTATTTAGGTGGCTTTGTATCAAGTTTGAGAGTCAGTCATTCCGCATAGAAACAGTCCTTCAGCCAACTATGTCCATGCTGACCAACAAGCACAAAACTAATCCCATTTAAGTGCATTTGGTCCATAGCCTACTATGCTTTAAGTATTTCATCCAGATAATTTTGGCAAGAGTATCTACCTCCTCCATATCCCAGGCAGCACGTTCCATATTTCTACCACCCTCTAGATGAAAATGTATTTCCTCAGACTTCCTGTAAACCACTTACTCTTCACCTTAAATGTCTGCACCCGGTCTTAGACGTGTCAAGAGGTTCTCATGATCTACCCTGTCTATGCCTCCCATAATTTTGCATGCGTCAATCACATTCCCCCTGGCAGCCTCCTCTGTTCAAAGGAAAGCAAGCCCAGCCTATCCAGTCTCTCCTCATAACTAAGACTTTTCTTCCCAGGCAACATCTCTCCAGTGCAATCTCATCCTTCCAATAGTGTGGCGATCAGAACTGCGCACAATATTCCATGTAGCCTAACCAATGTTTTTTAAAGTTGTTACAAAACTTCCTCACTATATTATGCACCCCGGCTAATGAAAGGAAGCGTCCTGTATGCCTTTTTCACCACTCTGTCTAACTGCCCTGACACCTTCAAGGATCTAAGGACTAGTACACGAAGGTTTCTTTGTTCCTCAGTACCCTTCGTGTCATTCATTGTGTATATCCTTCACTTATTCGAACTCCCAAAATGCATCACTTGCACTTATCAGGGTTAAATTCTGTCTGCCATTGTTCGGCCCAATTTACCAGCTAATCAATCAGACTGTAGTTTGAGACTATCCACTTCATCAATGACAGCATCACCAATTTTTATGTCAATTGCCAACTTTCTAATTACACCTTCTGCATTCACATCCAAGTTGTTACTGTTCATAACAATTTGGCAAAGATCACAACACTGATCCCTGTGGTACAGTGCTGGTCACAGGTTCCAATCATAAGAACAGTACTCCACCATCACCCTTTGTCTCCTACCTGCAACCCAATTTTGCATCCAGTTTGCCAAACATATCTTGGATCTTATGGAGTCTTAACTTTCGGACCATCATTCCATGTGGGACCTTGTCAAAGTTCATGTAAACCAAATCAACTACATTGCCCTCATCAATATATTTAGTCACCTTTTCAAAAAACCAAGTAAATTATAGAATCATAGGTTCATACAGCATAGAAAAGGATCTTTGGCCCATCAAGTGTGCACCGACATAACTACCACTTAAGGCACATTAATCTAAATTTCTGGCAAATCCCACAATCTTGAATTGTATGATATTTGAAGTGCTCATCTGACTTTTTTTAAAAAGGTTGAAAGGTTTCTGGCCTCCACTACCGTCCCAGGTGGTGCATTCCAAATTCCCACCACCTGTTGAGTGAAAAGGCTTTTTTCCCGAATTCCTTCCTCATCTCCTGCCCATACCCTAAAATTATGCTCCCTCGACCAAGGGGACAGTTGCTGTCTGTTCACCCTGGCCACACCCCTCATAATGTAAAAACACCTCAATCATATCCCCCCTCAGTCTTCTCTGCTCTAAAGAAAATGATCAAAGCCTATTTGGTTGCTCCTTGTTGCTCAATTTCTCCATCCTGGTGAACCTCCTCTCTACCACCTCTAGTGCCATCACATCCTTCCTGTAGTGAGGTCACCAGAACTGCACACAGTACTCCAGCTGTGGTCTGACCAGAGCTCTGTACAACTCCAACATTACCTCATTGTTCTCATACTTTATGCCACGACTGATGAAAACCAGTGTCTCATATGCCTTCTTTACTATCCTATTCACGTGTTCTGCTGACTTCAAGGATCTGTGAGTAATTACCCCAAGTTCCTTCTATTCCTCTAAGCTATCCAGTGTCCTGCATTCATTAAATGCTCCCTCATCTTGTTTCTTCCTTCAAAGTGCATCATCAGAGTTAACTACCATCTGCCATTAGTCTGCCCTTCTGACCAACCTATCTATATCTTCCTGTAACCTACTATCATCTTCACTATTAATCACTCTTTCAATTGTGGTGTCATATGCAAATTTGTTTAACATTTCCCCTGACGTATCCATCTATATCATTTATGTATATAACAAACAAGAGGGGTCCCAGAACTGATCCTTCTGGTACATTGCAGGACACTGGCCTCCAGTCACTCAGGCAGTCTTATACCATTACTCTGTATTCTATTACTAGGCCATTTTCTGATCCATCTCATCAAGTTTCCCTCAATTCCATGTGCTTTAACCTTCTCAATCAGTCTCCTATATGGGACTTTGTCAAAAGCTTTGCTAAAATCCATATAAACCAAATCAACCAAATTTCCCTCATCCACACACTTGATCACAATTTCAAAAACATTTTAACACATTTGTTAGGCATGACCTCCTTCTGCGCTGAAAATGTGTTGCTGGAAAAGCGCAGCAGGTCAGGCAGCATCCAGGGAACAGGAGAATCGACGTTTCGGGTATAGGCCCTTCTTCAGGAATGAGGAAAGTTTGTCCAGCAGGCTAAGATAAAAGGTAGGGAGGAGGGACTTGGGGGAGGGGCGTCAGAAATGCGATAGGTGGAAAGAGGTCAAGGTGAGGGTGATAGGCGGAGTGGGGTGGGGGCGGAGAGGTCAGGAAGAAGATTGCAGGTTAGGAAAGCGGTGCTGAGTTCGAGGGATTTGACTGAGACAAGGTGGGGGAAGGGGAAATGAGAAAACTGGTGAAATCCGAGTTCATCCCTTGTGGTTGGAGGGTTCCTAGGCAGAAGATGAGGCGCTCTTCCTCCAACCGTCGTATTGTTGTGGTCTGGCGATGGAGGAGTCCAAAGACCTGCATATCCTTGGTGGAGTGGGAGGGGGAGTTAAAGTGTTGAGCCACAGGGTAGTTGGGTTGGTTGGTCCGGATGTCCCAGAGGTGTTCCCTGAAACGCTCCGCAAGTAGGCGGCCTGTCTCCCCAATATAGAGGAGGCCACATCGGGTGCAGAGGATGCAATAGATGATGTGTGTGGAGGTGTAGGTGAATTTGTGGCGGATATGGAAGTTTCCTTTGGGGCTTTGGAGGGAGGTGAGGGGGGAGGTGTGGGCGCAAGTCTTGCACCTCCTGCGGTTGCAGGGGAAGGTGCCGGGAGAGGAGGTTGGGTTGGTGGGGGGTGTGGATCTGACAAGGGAGTCACGGAGGGAGTGGTCTTTACGCAATGCTGATAGGGGAGGGGAGGGAAATATATCCTTGGTGGTGGGATCCGTTTGGAGGTGACCTCCTTCTGACAAAGCCTTGCTGACTATCCCTAATTAACCTGCACCTTTCCAAACGTACATTAATTTGCTCTGTCAGAATTTTCTCCAGTATTCCTTAATTCTGTTCTGGGAAAGGTTTTGGAAAGGATTATAAGAGATAAGATTTATAATCATCTGGCAAGCAACAGTTTGATTTCACATAGTCAACATGGTTTCGTCAAGGGGCAGGTCGTGTCTCACAAACCTCATTGAGTTTTTTGAGAAGGTGACTAAGCATGAGGGTAGGGCAGTTGACATGGTATACATGAACCCCCCCCCCCCCCCCCCCCAACTTCAAGCACTTGTCCAGCTTCTTTGCCCAGAACTTGATTAAGCACGGTACTACCCCTTGGTTGGGCCTTCCAGTTATTGATACAAAAAATTCTCTTGGATGCGTTTCAAGAAGTCTGCCCCCTCTAAACCCTTCACACTATGACTATCCCAGTTTATTTTGGGAAAGTTGAAATTAATCAGGCAGGATCTCCCTCTCACAAGTTTGAGCTAACTATCCTTGCATTTCCAAGTATTGATTAATTCTGTACTTCAGAATTTTTTCCAATAATTGCCTTACCTCTGACATCAGGCTATCTGATTTGTAATTACCTGGCCCATCCCTGCCACCCTTCTTGAGCAAAGGAACCACAATAACTACCCGCTAGTCGCCTGGCACTTCACCTGTACTCAGTCAGATATTAAATATGCCCACTAAGACCCCAGTAATCTCCTCCCTTACCTCTCATAACAGCCTAGGATATAACTCATCAGGCCCAGGGGATTTATGCACCTCTGTGCTCACTAAAACATCTAATCGATCCTCCTTATTAGTTTTAACATTTTCTCGACCCACACCATCCCAACTGAAATCCCAAGCTACATTTCTTTCTCCTCTATGAAGACAGATGAGGAATATTTGTCTTAAACTTCATCCATGTCCACGCTTTGGTTGCCCCTTTGGTCTCTTTCCCTGATAATCTTCTTACTCTTAATATACTTATAAAGTGCCTTGGAGGCATTTCCTTACTCCTGTCCGTCAAAGATATTTCATATACCCTCTTTCATAATTTCTTTCTTAAACAACCTCCTACACACAATACTTTTGAAATGCATCCCCTGTTTTTAATGTCCTGTACCTAACATTACTCTTCCTTCTTTTTCTTTGTCAAACTCGTGATATCCCTTGATATCCCTTTTGTCTCCAGCAAAGCATCTTGCAATATTTTACTGCATTAAAGGTGCTATATCAGTGCAAGATCTTAATGTTGAAAGAGCATTTATGGGTAAGCAGAGACCATATATATTTGTTTAAGATTTCCAGCTGGTGGTGGGTAAATTAGGAAGACTTCAAGTAGAGCAGTGTGGCCTCAATACCAAGTTACTAATGTTGATTTTCCCTGGACTGAATTAATATGATGTTAGAGTCCCAACTGCAGCTCCTTCCTGATGAAGAGCCCCTGCCTAAAACGTCGAGTTTCCTGCTCCTTGGATGCTGCCTGACCTGCTGTGCTTTTCCAGCACCACTCTAATCTTAACTCTAATCTCCAGCATCTGCAGTCCTCACTTTCGCCTCCTAACTGCAGCTACTGACAGTAAAAGTGCCATACATGCAGGTATGCAAGACTCCGGCTTCAGGCCTAGCTAGGTGAGGAGTGTGGCCATTGGTCTCACCAAATCCAAGTGAAATAGCCCTAGCTCACTTTTCCTTCCTGACTGATAGTCTCTTTAGCCCTTAGAAGAGGGATGAACTTATCAAACATATCAAGCGGTAACAATATCTGTGTTCTCGCTCAGGCCAACATGCTCTCTAACAACGTACTGACCATACCAGAAATAACTCCACATGTAAGAGAATCAGAATCATGCAGTACAGAAGAGGCTGTTGGGCCCATCAAGTCTGTTTCACATGTCAGCTGGAACTTCTGAAATAAACATTCGGAGCTTGACACAACAGGGAAGCCGCAAGAGGTCAGAAGAAACACTTCAAGGACATCCTAAAAATCTCGCTGAAAAGGTGGACCTAGGAAACTGATCCAGGCCTGCCAAAAATGGAGGGAAATCATCTGGGAGCACCTTGAATCTTATTGCTAATAGTCTGAAGTTGATTGTCAACAGAGAAAGGTGTATGGGAGCCCAGGAATTGGACACTCCCATTTTCTTAACTACTATCTTTCCCACCAGCAACAGAGACTGGGGTCATGCAGTGGATTCTTCAGTCATCTGAAAGCTCACTGTTAGTGCAGAAGAAAGTTATCCTTGAATACAAGGACCTACCTCAGAACAAGTTTTTATTTGTAAGGAAATTCAACATAAGGGGTCATAAGTATAAGATGAGCATTAATAAAAGTTATAAGGAATTTAGAAGAAACTTTTTTTACCCCAAGAGTGGTGAAAGTATAGAGTTTTCCACCAGGTGGTGCAGGTAAAGTAAATGGAAAGGGACAGGTATGTGCCACAGGGCAAGCGTTATAGATGGGGGAAGGGCAGTTATAATGCGATTCGGCAATACTTCGATGCACAGAAGGGGATAGCAAAATACAGGGGATGGGGACAGTTGAAATGTGGAGCCGGTTTGAGGAACAGGTATTGCGTATTCTTGATAGGTATGTCCCTGTCAGGCAGGGAGGAAGTGATAAGGTAAAGGAATCGTGGTTTACTAAAAAAAATTGCATCGCTCATTAAGTGGAAGAAGGAGGCTTATGTGACAATGAGATGACATAGTTCAGATGAGGCGATAGAGAGTTATGGACTAGCTAGGAAGGACTGAAAGAGAGAGTTAAGAAGACAAAGAAAGGACATGAGCAGTCTTTAACAGGCAGAATAAAGGAAAACCGTAAAGCTTGCTATAGGTACGTGAGGAATAAAAGGATGACGAGGGTAGGAATAGGGCCAGTCAGAGACAGAAGTGGGAAGTTGAGTGTGGAGATCAGAGAGGTGCTAAACCTCTAAATATTTCTCATCTCCTTTTCCTAAGTGAAAATAGAATATTGGAGAGGAGAAGAATGGGATATGGGATATTAGACTAGAAAGGATTGAGGTTAGTAAGGAAGAGGTGTTATCAACTTTCGAAGGAGTAAAAGTAGACAAGTCCCCTGGGCTGGATGGGATTTATCCGAGGATTCTCTGGGAAGCTAGGGAAGAGGTGTTGGAGCCTTTGGCTTTGATCTTTGAATCGTCATTGTCAACAGGTTTAGTACCGCAGGACTGGAGAATTGCAAATGTTGTGCCCTTGTTCAAGAAGGGCAGTAGAGATAACCCAAGTAATTATAGGCCAGTGAGCCTTACGTCTGTTGTAGGAAAAGTTTTGGAAAGGATCATAAGAGATAGGGTTTATAATCATGTAACAAGCAACAATTTGATTGCAGATAGTCAACATGATTTTGTCAAGGGCAGGTCATGTCTCTGAAACCTCATTGAGTTTTTTGAGAAGCTGACCAAGCATGTAGATGAGGGTAGGGCAGTTGACGTGGTGTGCGTGGACTTCAGCAAAGCCTTTGATGGGTTCCACATATTAGGCTATTTGAGAAAATGCAGAGGCAAGGGATTAAGGGTGATTTAGCAGTTTGGATTAGAAACTAACTTTCTGTAAGAAGGCAGCAAGTAGTGGAGTCCAGTTATTAGTGGTGTGCCACAAGGATCTGTTTTGGGAGGGCGGCATGGTGGCTCAGTGGTTAGCACTGCTGCCTCACAGCACCTGGGTTCGATTCCTGCCTCAGGTGACCATCTGTGTGGAGTTTGCACATTCTCCCCGTGTCTGCGTGGGTATCCTCCAGGTGCTCCAGTTTCTTCCCACAATCCAAAGATATGCAGGTTAGGTGAATTGGCTATGCTAAATTGCCCATAGTGTGAGGTACGTTAGTCAGGAGCAAATGTAGGGGAATGGGTCTGGGTGGGTTACACTTCGGAGGGTCAGTGTGGACATGTTGGGCCGAAGGGCCTGTTTCCACACTGAAGGAGTCTAATCTATCTAATCACTGTTGTTTATCATTTTTATGTTAATATGCTCCTCTTGTCGGATGTGGGAGTTTAGCAAGAGTTCAGGTGTTATGAGGTTTCTATCTGGAATAAATGCCATTGGTTGCGAATCCTATCAGATTGAATGGATTGGTTGGAAATACAGAGGCAATGAGGAATTTACAAAAGCCAAGGGATGTGGTAGATGGCAGTCATAGGAAGGGAGAAAAGTTGCAGATACAGTCACATAGATGGGGTAACTCGAGGAAAGGTACGAGAGTTGGGCAGGTAATGCAGGAGTCTTCTGTGGCTATCCTCATTTCAAACAAGTATGCTGTTTTGGAAAATATAGGGAGTGATGGATTCTCAGGAGAATGTAGCATGAACAGCCAAATTTCTGGTATCGAGACACTCTCTAACACAGTGAGGGGGGCGTTCCAAGAGATCGATAGTGTTAGGGGACTCTCTAGTCTGAGGCACAGACAGGCGTTTCTGTGGCCAGCAGCGAAAGATCAGAATGGTGTGTTACTTCCCTGGTGCCAGGATCAAGGAGATCTCAAGAGAGAGTGCAGAATGTTCTCAAGAGGGAGAGGGACCAGCAGGAGATCATTGTACACATTGGAACCAACAACTTAGGAAGGGAAAAGGATGAGATTCTTAAGGGCAAATATAGAGAGTTAGGCTGGATTTTAAAAAGGGTCTTCAAGAGTAGTAATATCTGGATTACTCCTGGTGCTGCAAGCTAGTAAGGGTAGAAATAGGAGGATAGAGCAGATGAATGCGTGGCTGAAAAGTTGGTGTATGGGAGAAGGATTCACATTTTTGGATCATTGGAATCTCTTCTGGTGTAGAAGTGACCTATACAAGAAGGACAGATTGCATCTGAATTGAAAGGGATCTAAAATACTGGCAGGGAGATTTGCTAGAACTGCTTGGGAGGATTTAAACTAGTAAGGTTGGAGGTTGGGACCCATGGAGATAGTGAAGAAAGAGTCTGAGACTGGTACAGTTGAGAACAGAAGCAAGTCAAACAGTCAGGGCAGACAGGGACAAAGCAGAGAACAAGGTAGGACTGATAATTAAACTGCATTTATTTCAATGCAAGGGGCCTAACAGGGAAGGCAGATGAACTCAGGGCATGGTTCGGAACATGGGACTGGGAAATCATAGCAATTACAGAAACATGGCTCAGGGATGGACAGGACTGGCAGCTTAATGTTCCAGGATACAGATGTTACAGGAAGGATAGAAAGATAGGCAAGAGAGGAGGGGGTGTGGCATTTTTAATAAGGGATAACATTACAGCTGTACTGAGGGAGGATATTCCCGGAAATACATCTGGGGAAGCTATTTGGGTTGAACTGAGAAATAAGAAAGGGCTGATCACTTTATTATCATTGTATTATAGAATAGTCAGAAGAACTTGAGCAACAAATTTGTAAGGAGATCTCAGTTATCTATAAGAATAATGGGTGGTTATGGTAGGGGATTTTAACTTGCCAAACATAGACTGGGACTGCCATAGTGTTAAGGGTTTAGATGGAGAGGAATTTGTTAAGCATGTACAAGAAAATTTTCTGATTCAATATTTGGATGTACCTACTAGAAAAGAACATAGAACATAGAAAAGTACAGGACAGAACAGGCCCTTTGGCCCACGATGTTGTGCCGAGGTTAATCCTAATGTAAAATATAGTAACTTAACCTACGCATCCCTCAACTCACTGCTATCCATGAGCATGTCCAGCAGTCACTTAAATGTCCCCAATGACTCTGCTTCCACCACCACCGCTGGCAACGCATTCCATGCATTCACAACTCTCTGCGTAAAGAACCTACCTCTGACATCTCCTTTATACCTTCTTCCTAATATCTTCAAACTATGACTCCTCGTACCAGTCAATCCTGCCCTGGGGAAAAGTCTCTGGCTATTGATTCTATCTATTCCATTCATTATTTTGTACACCTCGATCAGGTCTCCTCTCTTCCTCCTTCTCTCCAGAGAGAAAAGTCTGAGCTTATTCAACCTTTCTTCATAAGGCAAGCCCTCCAGTCCAGGCAGCATTATGGTAAACCTTCTTTGCACCCTCTCCAAACCCTCTATTTTTCCTATTGTAGGGCAACCAGAACTGTACACTATTCCAAGTATGGTCTCACCAGGGACTTGTAGAGCTGCAACAAAACCTTGCAGCTCTTAAACTCGATCCCCCGTTAATGAAAGCCAGAACACCATATGCTTTCTTAACAACCTTAGCCACTTGGGTGGCAACTTTGAGGGTTCTATGTACTTGCACACCCAGATCCCTCTGTTCCTCCACACTGCCAAGAATACTGTACTTCCTGTACTTCCTGACTGTGCAAAACTTGACCTACTTTTGGGAAATAAGGTAGGGAGGTGACTGAAGTGTCAGTGGGAGAGCAGTTTGGGGCCAGTGACCATAATTCTAATGGTTTTAAAATAGTGATGGAAAAGGATAGACAAGATCTAAACGTTGAAGTTCTAAATTGGAGGAAGGCTAATTTTGATGGTATTAGGCAAGAACTTTCAAAAGCTGACTGGGGACAGATGTTCGCAGGTAAAGGGATGGCTGGAAAATGGGAAGCCTTCAGGAATGAGATAATGAGAGTCCAGAGACAGTATATTCCTGTTAGGGTGAAATGAAAGCTGATAGGTATAGGGAATGCTGCATGACTAAAGAAATTGAGGGTTTGGTTAAGAAAAAGAAGGAAACATATATGTCAGGTATGGACAAGACAGATCAAGTGAATCCTTAGAAGAATATAAAAACAGAAGGTGTATAGTTAAGAGGGAAATCAGGAGGGCAAAAAGGAGACGTGAGATAGCTTTGGCAAATAGACTTAAGGAGAATCTAAAGGGTTTTTACAAATACATTAAAGCAAAACTGGTATCTATGGAAAGAATAGTGCCCCTCAAAGATCAGCAAGGCGGTCTTGGTATGGAGCCGCAGGAGATGTGGGTGATATCAAACAAATATTTTGCATCAGTGTTTACTGTGGAAAAGGACATTGAAGATATGGAATGTAGGGAGACAGGGGGTGACATCTTGAAATATGGCCATATTACAGAGGAGGAAGTGCTGGATGTCTTGAAACACTAAAAGTGAATAAATCCCCAGGACCTGATCAGGTGTACCCTGGAACTCTGTGGGAAGCTAGGAGAGTGATTGCTCGGCCCCTTACTGAGATATTTGTATCATCGATAGTCACAGGTGAGGTGCCGGAAGACTAGAGGTTGGCTAACGTGATGCCACTGTTTAAGAAGGGCGGTAAAGACAAGCCAGGGAACTATAGACCAGTGAGCCTGACCTTGGTGGTGGGCAAGTTGTTGGAGGGAATCCAGAAGGACAGGATGTACATGTATTTGGAAAGGCAAGGACTGATTAGGGATAGTCAACATGGTTTTGTGTGTGGGAAATCATGTTTCATAAACTTGATTGAGTTTTTAAAAAAGTAACAAGGTGGATTGATGAGGGCAGAGCGGACGACATGATCTTTATAGACTTCAGTAAGGCACTCGACAAGGTATGCCATGGGAGACTGGTTAGCAAGGTTAGATCTCAGGGAATACAGGGAGAACTAGCCATTTGGATACAGAACTGTAGTTCAAAGGTAGAAGACAGAGGTAGTGGTGGAGGGTTGTTTTTCAGACTGCAGGCCTTTGTCCACTGGATTGGTTCTGGGTACACTACCTTTCATCATTTATATAAATGATTTGAATGTGAGCAATAAGAGTTATAGTTAGTAAGTTTGCAGGTGACACCAAACTTGGAGGTGTAGTGGACAACAAAGAATCTGAGCACAATGGGATCTTGATCAGATGGGCCAGCAGGCTGAGAAGTGGCAGATGGAGTTTAATTTAGATAAATGCGAGGTGCTGCATTTTGGGAAAGCAAATCTTAGCAGGACTTATACACTTAATAGTAAGGTCCTAGGAAGTGTTGCTGAACAAAGAGACATTGGAGTGCAGGTTCATAGTTCCTTGAAGGTAGAGTTGCAGATAGATAGGATAGTGAAGAAGGCATTTGGTATGCTTTCCTCTATTGGTCAGAGTGCCGAGTACAGGAGTTGTGAGGTCATGTTGTGGCTGTAGGCCACGGTTGGAGTTTGTGTGCACTTCTGGTCTCCTTCCTATCGGAAAGATGTTGTGAGACTTGAAAAGGTTCAGAAAAGATTTACAAGGATGCTGCCAGGGTTGGAGGATTTGAGCTGTAGGGAAAAGTTGAATAGGCTGGGGGTGTTTACCCTGGAGCGTCGGAGGCTGAGGGGTGACCTTATAGGCGTTTATAAAATCATGAGGGGCATTGATAGGATAAATAGACAAAGTCTCTTCCCTGGGGTTGGGGAGTCCAGAACTAGAGGGCATGAATTTAGGGTGAGAGAGGAAGGATGTAAAAGAGACCTAAGGGGCAACTTAGGTGGTACGTGTATGGAATGAGCTGCCAGGGAAGTGGTGGAGGCTAGTACAATTGCAACATTTAAAAGGCATCCAGGTGGGTATGTGAATTGGAAGGGTTTGGAGGGATATGGGCCGGGTGCTGGCAGGTGGGACTAGATTGGGTTGGGATATCTGGTCAGCATGGACAAGTTGGACCGAAGGGTCTGTTTCTGTGCTGAACATCTCTATGACTTGGATGCATGCATAGGTGGATGGGGTAGTAAGTTTGCAGATGACACTAAAGTCATTGGAGTGGTGGACAGTGTGGAACAATGTTGCAGGTTACGGGGGACTTGGATAAATTGCAGAATTAGTCTGAGAGGTGGCAAATGGAGTTCAATGCAGAAAAATGTGAGGTGATTCACTTTGGGAATAATAACAGGAAGGCAGAATAATGGGTTAATGAAAGGATTCTTGGTCATGTGGATGTGCAGAGGGATTTGTATGTAGTTGTGTCACCGTACTAGGTAACATCTTCAGCGGGCCTCCGATCGAAGCACTGTTAATAATTCCTGCTTTCTATTTATATGTTTGGGTTTCTTTGGGTTGGTGATGTCATTTCCTGTGGTGACGTCATTTCCTGTTCTTTTTCTCAGGGGGTGGTAGATGTGGTCTAACTTGATATGTTTATTGATAGAGTTCCGGTTGGAATGACATGCTTCTAGGAATTCTCATGTGTGTCTCGTACATGTATCAACAAACACATCAAGTTAGACCCCACCTACCACCACCTGAGAAGAAGAGCCAGAAATGACATCATTGCAGAAAATGCTGTCACCACAGCAAATGACATCACCAACCCAGGGAATCCCAAACATATAAATAGATAGCAGGAACCAGCAGCACTGCTTCGTCCAGAGGCCCACTGAAGATGTTACCTAGTAGGGTGACGAAACGTCTGAAAATGAACTTTCCAACTCAGTGAGCAACCCTACATCCAGAACCTCAACCTAAGCTACAAATCTTCTCAAACTTCATGTAGAAGGATTTTGGAGTCCATGTACATAGATCCCTGAAAGTTGCCACCCAGGTTGATTGTGCCGTTAAGGCATATGGTGTGTTAGGTTTTATTGGTAGAGGGATTGAGTTCCAGAGCTGTGATGTCATGCTGCAACGATACAATATTCCAAGGCCGCACTTGGAATATTGTCTACAGTTCTGGTTGCCCCCATTACTGGAAGGATGTGGAAGCATTGGAAAAGGTACAGAGGAGATTTACCAGGATGTTGCCTGGTCTGGAGTGAAAGCCTTATGAGGAAAGGCTGAGAGACTTGAGTCTGTTCTCATTGGAAAGAAGAAGGCTAAGAGGGGATTTGATGGAGATGTACAAGATGATCAGAGGATTAGATAGGGGTAGACAGTGAAAGTCTTTTTCCTAGGATAATGTCATCAGCTTGTAGGAGGAGGCATAACTACAAATTAAGGGGTGATAGATTTAAGACAAATGTCAGAGGCAGGTTCTTTACTCAGAGAGTGAACAAAGAACAAAGAAAATTTACAGCCCAGGAACAGGTCATTCAGCCCTTCAACCCTGAGCTGATCCAAATCTGCTGTCTAAACCTGTTGCCCAATTCCTAAGCATCTGTATCCCTCTGCTTCCCACCTACTCATGCATCTGTCCAGACGAATCTTAAATGAATCTACCGTGCCTGCCTCTACCACCTCTGCTGGCAATGCGTTCCAGACGCCCACCACCCTCTGTGTGAAGTACTTGCCGCGTGTATCCCCTTAAACTTTCCACCTCTCACCTTGAAAGCGTGTCCGCTCGTTATTGAATCCTTCACCCTGGGAAAAAGCTTGCCTCTATCCACCCTGCCTATCCCCTTCATGATTTTGTAAACCTTAATCAGGTCCCCCCTCAATCTCCTTTTTTCTAATGAAAATAAACCTAACCTACTCAACCTCTCTTCACAGCTAGCACCTTCCATACAAGACAACATCCTCGTAAACCTTCTCTGCACCCTCTCCAAAGCGTCCACATCCTTTTGGTAATGTGGCGTCCAGAACTGTACACTGTATTCTAAATGCAGCCGAACCAATGTCTTTTATAATTTTAACGTGACTTGCCAGCTCTTATACTCAATACCCCGTCCAATGAAGGTAAGCATACCAAGTGCCTTCTTGGCTACTCTATCCACCTGTGCAGCAACCGTCAGAGTACAATGGACCTGCACTCCCAGATCTCTCTGCCCGTCAACTTTTCCCAAGGCTCTTTTGTCCATTGTATAATTTGCTCTAGAATTAGTCTTGCCTAAATGCATCACCTCACATTTTTCTGGATTGAAATCTATCTGCCACTTTTCCTCCCAACTCTTCAGTCTATCTATATCCTCCTGTAATCTTTGACAGTCCCATATGCTTTCTGCCACTCCACCAATCTTCGTGTCATCTGCAAACTTGCTGATCATACCAACAGTGCCCTCTTCTAGATCATTTATGTACATTACAAACAACAGTGGCCCCAACACTGACCCCTGTGGAACACCACTGGTCACTGGTTGAAACTCCCTTCAACTACTACTCTCTGTCTCCTGTTGCTCAACCAGTTCTTTATCAACCTAGTTAGAACACCCTACATACCATGTGACTTCACTTTCTCCATTAGTCTACCATGGGGAACCTTATCACACGCCTTACTAAAGTCCATGTATATGACATCATTGAACAGTACAGCACAGAACAGGCCCTTCAGTCCACGATGTTGTGCCGACAATTGATCCTCATGTAAGGTAAACCTAATGTACGAACCCTCAAATTTCTGTGACCATATGCATGTCCAGCAGTCTCTTAAATATCCCCAATGACCTCACTTCCACAACTGCTGCTGGCAACAGCACTTCCTTCATCTATCAACTTGGTCATTTCCTCAAAGAAGGTAAAAACAAGGACTGCAGATGCTGGAAACCAGAGTCTAGATTAGAGTGGTGCTGGAAAAGCACAGCAAGTCAGGCAGCATCCGAGGAGCAGGAAAATTGACGTTTCGGGCAAAAGCCCTTCATCAGGAATAGAGACAGGCTGCTTGCAGAGTGGATAAATGAGAGGGGGATGGGGGAGGGGAGAAAGTAGCATAGAGTACAAGAGGTGAATGGAGGTGATAGGTCAGAGAGGAGGGTGGGGGAAGGTAGCAAAGAGTACAATGGGTGAATGGGGGTGGGGATGAAGGTGATAGGTCAGAGAGGAGGGTGGAGTGGATAGGTGGAAAGGAAGATAGGCAGGTAGAACAGGTCATGGGGATGGTGCTGAGGTGGAAGGTTGGAGCTGGGGTGAGGTGGGGAAGGGGAAATGAGGAAACTGGTGAAAGTTGAGGAAACTTCCTCAAAGAACTCTATTAAGTTGTTAAGGCACGATCTTACCCGCACAAAACCATGTTGCCTATCACTGATGAGCCTATTCTTTTCTAAATATAAATCGATCCTATCCCTCAGTACCCTCTCCAACAACTTTCCCGCCACCGATGTCAGGCTCACTGGTCTGTAGTTACCCGGAATATCCCTACTATCCTTCCTGTACAGGGGGACAACGTGAGCAACTTTCCAGTCCTCCGGCACCTCACCTGTATTTAAGGATGTCACAAAGATATCTGTCATGGCCCCAGCTATTTCCTCTCTCGCCTCCCTCGGCAACCTGGGATAGATCCCATCCGGTCCTGGGGATTTGTCCATCTTAATAACCTCTAGCCTACCCAACACATTTTCCCTACTTATGCCAACGTGATCCAGACTAATAAAGCTTCTATATTTAATCTCAACATTCATCATGTTCCTTTCCTCAGTGAACACTGATGCAAAGTATCATTCAGAATCTCACCCATTCTCTCAGGTTTGACACACAGCCTTCCTTCATTATCCTTTAGTGGACCAATCCTTTCCCTAGTTACCTGTTTGCTGCTTATATAAGAATAAAATGCTTCGGGATTCTTCTTAATTCTACTCGCTAAAGCTATTTCATGACCCTTTTAGCCCGCTTGATTCCTTGTTTAAGACTTATCCTACTCTTCTGATATTCCTCAAGGGCCCGTTCTGTTCTTAGCTGCCTAGACCTTATATACGCTTCCCTTTTCCTCTTGGCTAGTCGTACAATTTCTCCTGTCATCCACGGTTCACGAATCTTGCCCTTCCTATCCTTTGAAACTTTATTGCTGGAACAGCACAGCAGGTCAGGCAGCATCCAGGGAACAGGAGATTCGACGTTTCGGGCACAGGCCCTTCTTCAGGAATGAGGGCCTGTGCCCGAAACGTCGAATCTCCTGTTCCCTGGATGCTGCCTGACCTGCTGTGCTGTTCCAGCAATAAAGTTTCAACTTTGATCTCCAGCATCTGCAGACCTCACTTTCTCCTTCCTATCCTTTGCCTTCAACAGGACGTGCCTATCCTGCACTATCTTTAACCTATCTTTGAAAGTCTCCCACATATCAAATGTGGACTTCCCTTCAAATAGCTGTATCCAATCCACATTTCCCAGCTCCTGCCTAATTTTAATATAATTGGCCTTTGCCTAGTTTAGTACACTTTCCTTAGGACCATTCTCATCTTTATCTACGGGTATTCTAAAACTTACAGAATTGTGGTCACTGTTCCCAAAGAAGTGCCCCACCGCAACTTCTACCACCTGGCCTGGCTTGTTCTCCAGTACCAGGTCCAATATGGCCCCTTCACTCGTCGGACTATTGACAAACTGCTCTAGAAAACTCTCCTGGACGCTTCTTACAAATACTACCCATCTAGACTTCTTACGCTAAGTGTACCCCAATCAATGTTGGGAAAATTGAAATCTCCCATCGCAACTACCCTATTGCCTCTGAATCTTTCCATAATCTGTTTACCTATTTGTTCTTCTACCTCATGATCACTGTTGGGAGGCCTGTAATTACAGCCCCAATAATGTAACTGCACCCTTCTTATTTCTCAGCTCCACCCATAATGCCTCACTACCCATGACCTCCATAATGTCCTCCTCTAGCAACTCCAACCCCACCCCACCCCCCCTCCCTCCCTTTTACTTCCCACCCTGTCCTGCCTGAAGCGTCTATATCCTGGAACATTTAGTTGCCAATCATCATGCCCTTCCTTCAATCAAGTCTCTGTGATTGCAATAACGTCATATTCCCAGGCACCAATCCAAGCCCTAAGTTCATCTGCCTTACACAATATACTCTTTGTATTAGAGTAGATGCATTTCAGGCCACCAGTTCTTTTGCGCTCATCTACTCTCTGCCTACTCTTCCCTTTATTAATGCTATCTTCATAATTCTTACAGTCTCAAGTCTCTACCTCGCTGCTTACTTGTTTTCTCTTCTGGTTCCCAGCCCCCTGCCACATTAGTTTAAAACCTCCCCAACAGCAGTAGCAAAAACTCCCCCAAGGACATTGGTTCCGGTCTGCTTCAGATGTAGACCGTCCATTTTGTAATAGTCCCACCTTCCCCAGCACCAGTCCCAATATCCAATAAATCTGAATCCCTCCCTCTTACACCATCTCTCAAGCCACGTGTTCACCCTGCCTATTTTTTCATTTCTACACTGGCTAGCAAGTGGCACTGGTAGTAATCCTGAGATCACTACCTTTGAGGTCCTCCTCTTTAACATCTCTCCTAGCTCCCTGAATTCTTCTTTCAGGACCTCATCTCGTTTCCTACTTATATCGTTGATCCCTACATGCACCAAGACAACTGGCTGTTCACCCTCCCCTTTTAGAATGCTCTGCAGCCGATCGGTGACATCCCTGACCCGAGTACCTGGGAGGCAACATACCATCCAGGAGTCACGTTTTTGGCCACAGAACCGCCTGTCTACTCCCCTCACAATAGAATCCCCTATGACTATGGCTCTATGAGTCTATTTCCTGCCCTTCTGAACAGCAGTGCCCGCCACGGTGCCATGATCTTGACAACTGCAGCCCTCTCATGGTGAGCCATCTCTCCCAACAGTATCCAAAACGGTATACCTGTTTTGGAGGGAGATGACCGCAGGGGACATCTGCACTGTCTTCCTACTCTTTTTCTGTCTTTTGGTCACCCATTCACTGTCTCCCTCAGCAATTCTAACCAGCAGTGTGACCAGCTTACTAAACGTGCTATCCACAACCTCCTCAGCAACGCAGATGCTCCACAGTGAGTCCATCCGCAGCTCCAGAGCCGTCATGCGGTCAAACAACAGCTGCAGCTGGACACACTTCTTGCAAGTTAAGAGACAGGAACATCAGACACGTTCCTAAGCTCCCACATCAAGCAAGAGGCACATGCCACGGATCTGAGTTCCCCTGCCATTGTAAGCTTAGCTTTATATCAACTAACTAAAACCAAACAATGCACTTAAATATATGAAAAAGAAAGATAAAGGAAAAAGAATGCCTTACCTTAGAGTATTTTTCTTCCGGTTAGAGGAGGGGGTGAGCGAGATACTACACGTGTAGTATCTCGGGTTTAGCCACTGCCCAAATATAAATTAAGCTCTTGCCTTCCCAGCAGCCCTCGCTTTTCCTCACCTTCTCTCCTCGCCGCTCTGTCAAAATGGTAAGGGTGTGAAATGCACTGCCTGCAATGTAGTTAACTCAGCCACATGAAGCAGATTTAAACAATCCTTGGATAAGCACATGGATGTTGATGGGATAGTGTAGGGTGATGGGCTTAGATTAGTTCATAGGTCTGTGCAACATCGAGGGCCAAAGAGCCTGTTCTGCACTGTATTGTTCTATGTTATATGGCAGAGATGAATTTAAAGAAAAGCTGGATAAACATGAAGGAAAAAACCCTTGCATTTATATGACCTCGTTCATGACCACAGGGCATGGTCATTCATGACTACAAGGTATGTCAAAGAGTGAATACTTTCACAGTCGGAAACGTGACAGCCAAGGAATCAAAGAATATATTGTTGGCTATAGGGATGCTCGAGTGATATAAGCACCAGTATGGATCAGTTGAGTGGAATGGCCTGTCTCAGTGCCTTAAATCAATCTTGGGAAATGGATTAGCAGATAACTTTGGTGAAATTTTCTACTTTCCATTTGCTTCTGTTAAAACAACAGAAAACCTACCAGTGAATTGGTGTGGATAGGAATGAGACATGTTCAGCCTGTTGACTTTTGCCAGTTTGGTGACTGTGTTCACTGTAGGAAATAAATCTACATTTATTAATATACTTTTTTTCTTTCATGCTCCTTTTTAGTGCAGTGTGTGGTGCTTTCTCAACTGGAACTGATGCTTGGTAGACTTCAAAATATTCGAAAGGTGAGAATTTTTACATTTTGTGCATTGTATATTTTTGTACAGTTTGTGTCCAAGCAATTTTTCACTCATGTCAAGTGGTTTATATTGAGCTATTTATCAAGTAAACAATATCATTCATGTACCTTTCCTCAATATGCCTTGAATATAAAAAGCATGAGATTCTGAGGAAGGGTCACTCAACCCAAAGCATTAACTCTGATTTCTTTCCACAGAAACTGCCAGACCTGCTGAGCTTTTCCACAATTTCTATTTTTTGATTCTGATTTACAGCATCCACAGTTCTTTAAATTTTCATCAGATACATAAGCTGCATTATATCTCAGTTCTGCTCTCCTGCACTGCTTCCATGTCCAGAAGCTCTTAGTATCCAAATACCTGTTATATATATCTGGAAAATATCCATAATTGAGCATTCTTAGCTATCTGTGTTAGAAAATTCCAAAGATTATAAAATGGATTTCTAGCTTTTACCTGTTCTGATGGAAGGACATGAACCTGAAATGTTAATGCTATTGTTTTTTGTCCACATATGTAGTCAGACCTGCTGAGTAATTCCAATACTTTGTTTTTATTACACTGCTCCATCTATCTTTATTTCTAATTATAAGGTTCTGGCCATTGTTCTAGATTCCACCTCCATAGCAGAATAGATAATTTCTCCTTGTTTGCTTCATACGTTTCCTTTCTCACTTAACCTTAGTTAAATCACCTCATAACCTTCTAAAGGCCAGAGAATGCAAGATGACAGGTTTATGCAATGCATTCTCATAAGGTAACTCTTTAAGCTCTGGTACAATTCTATAACAACAGATCATACAGAGATCCAGGAACATAGCTCTTACCAAAATATAATGTAATTCATTTGATCTTTAACTTAATTAATTCCTGTTGAACAAAAATGTTCCTTTTTCTTGAAATTTGATTGTCTCCAGTCCTCTATTTTGACCTTAATTCCTGGTCTTTATCTTAAAATCAAATTGTTTTATATAAAAATATTTAAACATGTCAACCTGATAATCTGTTTGGGTTGCAAGAAGCACACTCATTCAAATTATTAATGATTCCAACAACCTGAGAATTTGAACATCTTTATTTCACTTGTTTTCCAAACTTTTCTGATTAGCTCTAGTTTTTAATTCATTCATGGGATGTGGGCATCAATGACTGGAGCACAACTTATTGCCCATCCCTAGTTGCCCAGAGGACAATTAAGAGTCACTACATTGCCGTGGGTCCAGACTCATTTATAGGCCAACCCAAGTAAAGATAGCAGATTTCTCTCCCTAAACGACATTAGTAAGCCCAGTAACTTTTTTCTGACAATTGGCAATGTATCATGATCATTATTAAGCTGTTATTTCTACAAATGAATATAATAGAAAGATTATTATTGTATTCAAATTCCACCATCTGCTATGGAGGGATTTGAACCTGGGTTACCTAGGTCTCTGGATTAATGGTCTAGCGAGAGGAATGGGTTGCACCTGAACTGGAGGGGGACCAATATCTTGGTGGCCAGGTTTGCTAGTGCTACAAAGGAGGGTTTAAACTAGATTGGCCGGGGGCTGGGATAGTAAACAGTAGGAGACAAGTGCGAGGCTAGAAGGAGATACAGTAATCATAAATAGTAAGCTGAAGAGACAGGTCAGTCTGGAACATGTCAGGGAGCAAGGAATGCCTATTGGATTAAGTTGCATTTATTTCGACGCAAGAGGGCTAGCAAGCAAGGCCTATGAACTCAAGGCGTGGATAGGTATGTGGTACAAGGATATTATAACCATTACAGAAACATGGCTAAGGGAGGGGTATGACTGGCAGCTTAACATGCCAGGGTACAGGTGCTTTAGGCAGGACTGAGGTGGTGGAAGGAGGGGAGGGGGAGTTGCATTTTTGATTAAGGCGAGTGTCACAGCAGTAATCGGAGATGAAATAACTGAAGGGTCATCCAGTGAGGCTTTGTGGGTGGAGCTAAGAAATAAGAATGGGATGGTGATGTTATTGAGGTTGTACTATAGACTCCCAAGTAGTCAATGAGAATTAGAAGAATAAATATGCTGGGAGAATGGGGAGACTTGCAAAAGCAATAGGGTTATCATTAGCAGGGGCTTTTAATTTTACTAACCTAGCCAGATCGTTAAGCGCTTAGACAGAGTGGAATTTGTAAGTGCATTCAGTCAAGTTTACTCAAGCAATGTATAGAGGGTCCTACTTGGGACGGGACTAAACTTGAGCTACTCTTGGGAAATAGGGCAGGACAGGTCACGGAGGTGATGGTGGGGGAGCATTTTGGGACCAGTGACCATAGTTCTATTAATTTTAAAATAGTTGTGGAGAGGGACAAAACTGGTCCACAGGTTCAAGTTCTAAATTGGGGCAGAGAGAAGTTTGATGGAATTAGACAGGAGTTTGATTGGAATAGTTTGTTTGCAGGCAAAGGGACCTCTGGCAAGTGGGAGGCCTTTAAACGTGAGATAGCTAGAGTTCAAGGTCTATGTGTTCCTGTGAAGGTGAGGACAAGGTTGACTGGAATAGGAAGCACTGGATGACAAGAGCTTTGAACTGAAAAAAGGAGGCATGGCTCAGGTACAGGCAGCTGGAATCAAGGGAATTCCTGGAGTTATACAGGGAATAAAGGAGTTTACTGAAAAAGGAAATCAGGAGGGTGAAAAGGAGGCACAAAATAGCCTTGGCTGAGAAGATTAGGGTGAATCCAAAGTGGTTCTTTCAGTATGTTAAAGGAAAAAAAAACTAGAGAGAGATTAGGGCCCCTCAAGGACCAAAATAGACTTATATGTGTAGAATTGCAGGAGATGGGTGAGGTTCGCAATGAATATTTCTCCTCTGTGTTTACTTTGGAGACTTAGGAACTTGGAAAAGTTAGTGATGATATCTTGGGGACAGTCCATATCACAGTCGAGGAGGTGTTGGAAGCATTAGAATGCATGAAGGGGGATAAATCTCCTGGTCCTGACCAGATGCATTCAAAAATACTGCAAAAGGCTAGAGAAGAAATTCTTGGATCTCTGACTGATATTTTTGCATCATTGTTCGCCATGGGTGAGGTCCCGGAAGACTAGAGGATAGCAAATGTCGTGCCATTATTCAAGAAGGCTGCAAAGGAAAGCTTGGGAACTATAGACCAGTAAGCTTAATATCTATGGTGGAAAGTTACTTGAGAAGATTCTGGGAGATAAGATATACATGCATATAGAAATTAGGGTTTGATTAGGAGTAGTCAATATGGCTTTGTGAGTGGGAAATCATGCTTCATAAATTTGTTAGAGTTCTTTGAAGTGACCAGGAAGATTGACGAGGGCAGGACAGTAGATGTATATATGGTTTGAAATTTTGAAGGTTTGTAGCCAACGTTGTGGATCAGGTTGTAAATTTGCTCACTGAGATGTGAGATTTGTTCTAAGACATTTCATCATCAGTAACTTCACTGGAGGTTCACTGATGATGTTACCTAGCATGATGATGTAACATCTGAGAACAAATCTACCAGCTCAGCGAGTAGTCTATATGGATTTCAGTAAAGCCTTTGGTAAGGTTCCATGTGGTAGGTTGCTCTGGAAGTTTAGATTGCATGGAATCCAGGGTGAGCTGGTAAATTGGATTCAAAATTGGCTTTCTGCTGGGAAGCAGAGTGTCATCGTGGAAGCATGCTTGTTGGGCTGGAGGCCTGTGACTACTGGAGTGCCTTAGGGATTGGTCCTGGATCCATTACTGTTTGTTATCCATATCAATGATTTAGATGAGAATGTACAAGGAATGATTAGTAAGTTTGCTGATGACACTAAAATAGATGGTATCATGGACACTGAGGAAGGTTATCAGAAATTGCAGCAGAATCGTGATCAGCTGGGGAAGTAGGCCAAGTAAAGGCAAATGGCGTTTAATACAGATAAATGTGAGGTCTTGCATTTTCGAAAGTCAAATCAAGGTAGGAATTTTATGGTGAATGGTAGGGCCTTAAGGTGTGTAGTAGAACAGAGGGATCTTGAAGTTCAGGTTCACATTTCTCTGAAAGTGGAGTCACAGATAGATAGGGCAGTGAAGAAGGCTTTTGGCACACTGGCCTTCATCAGTCAGGGCATTGATTACAGAAGTTGAGAAGTTATGTTGCAGTTATATAGGACTTTGGTGAGGCTGCACTTGGGATACTGTGTTCAGTTTTAGTCATCTTGTTATTGGAAGGATGTTATTAAACTGGAAGGAGTGCAGAAGAAATTTACAAGGATGTTGCCTGGACTCAGTGGTCTGAGATTTTTGTGAAGATTTGTAGCTCAGGTTGTAAGTTTGTTGCTGGGTAACATCAGCAGTGAGCATCCATTAAAGCGCTGGTGTTCTGTCCCACTTTCTATTTGTGTGTCTTGGCCTGTTATGGTGGGTGATATCACTTCCGTTTTTTTTCTGAGAGATTGGTAAATGGGATCCAATTTGATGTGTTTGTTGATGGAGTTCCAGTTTGAATGCCAGGCCTCCATGAATTCCGTGCATGTCTTTGTTTAGCCTGTCATAGGATGGATGTATTGTCCCAGTCGAACTGGAGTCCCTCATCATCTGTGTGTAAGGGTATTAGTGATAGTTGGTTGTGTCTTTTGGTGGCTAGTTGGTGCACAGGTACCCTGGTGATATATACAAAATACCCTGCAAGGACTGCAACAAACATTACATCGGACAGGCTGGCAGGAAACCAGCCACCAGGATACACGAGCACCAACTAGCTACCAAAAGACATGACCAATTATCACTATTATCCTATACACAGACAATGAGGGACACCAGTTTGACTGGGACAATACATCCATCCTAGGGCAAGCTAAACAAAGACACACACGGGAATTCCTAGAGGCCTGGTATTCAAACTGAAACTCCATCAACAAATGTTGATTTGGACCCCATTTACCAACCTCACAGAAAAAGAACCGGAAGTGATAGCACTCTCCACACCAGAGCAAGACACAAGTAGAAAGCGGCACAGAACACCAGTGCTTCAACAGAGGCTCGATGATGATGTTATCTAGTATGGTGACGAAACATCTGAGAACAAATCTTTCAGCTCAGCGAGAAAATTTATAACCTCAGTGGTCTCAGTGGAGAGAGGTTGGACAAGGTAGGTCTTTTTCTTTACAGCGGAGGACACTGAGGGGGAGACCTTATAGGGGTGTATAAGATCATGAGAGGCATGGTAGGGTGAATGTACTCAGTCTTTTTACCAGGGTTGAGGTATCAAGGACTGGAAGGCATCAGTTTAAGGTTAGAGGGGAAAGAGTAAATGGGAACCTGCGGGGCAATCTTTTTCACACAGAGGGTGTTATGCATATGAAATGAGTTGCCAGCGGAAGTGGTTGAGGTGAGTACATTAGCAATGTTTAAAAGGCATTTGGTCAAATACATTGATAGAAAAGGTGAGAAGGATATCGGCCAAGTGCAGGGAAATGGGGTTAGTGTGGAGGGACATTTTGGTCAGGGTGAATCTGTTTGGACTCAAGGGTCCATCTCCATGCTGTAGGACGCTTACACTCTTTATAATGCCAATTGTTTACTGCCAGCTCTATGTTAGCAGCTGATTGTTAGGATGAAGTGGTATGATTTGTCTGTTCTCATGCTACTTATGCATTTACATTCAGTAATTTAGTTAGCTGCTTGTGGAATTTGAGTGACAAGTGCTATCACAATTTGGCAATCAGTTTGCTGTATACCTCATCCAATTCTCTTTCTACCAATTTAAATTGGGCTGCCTTTACAGTCGGATAGTTATTTGTTGGCGGTTTTGCATTCCAGGTCTGCAAATCAAGTCGATAAAATATGGAGCTGGGAAGGCAAGCAGGTCAGACAGCATCAGAGGAGCAAGAAAGTTGATGTTTTGGATCAGGACCTGACCCAAAACTTCAATCTACCTGCTCCCACATTTTATTGACACTTGATTTCCAGCATCTGCGATCCTTATCTGTGGGCGGCATGGTGGCACAGTGGTTAGCACTGCTGCCTCACAGCGCCTGAGACCCGGGTTCAATTCCCGCCTCAGGCGACTGACTGTGTGGAGTTTGCACGTTCTCCCCGTGTCTGCATGGGTTTCCTCCGGGTGCTCCGGTTTCCTCCCACAGTCCAAAGATGTGCAGGTCAGGTGAATTGGCCATGCTAAATTGCCCGTAGTGTTAGGTAAGGGGTAAATGTAGGGGTATGGGTGGGTTGCGCTTCAGCGGGTCGGTGTGGACTTGTTGGGCCGAAGGGCCTGTTTCCACGCTGTAATGTAATCTTATTATCTCTAAGTCTGTGATTTGTGTGATATAAACTGAAATCTGGTAACTTTGGGTTTTTTGTGACTCTGAAGTTAATAATTAACTTAAGTATTTAATATGTGATCTGCCTGTATTGCTCACAAGACAAAGCTTTTCGCTGTGCCTTGGTACACATGACAATAAATTCAATTCAATTCAAATATTTCTGTAGCCCTGGTGATTTCTTTAAGAATCATTTTTGAGACCTACCTTTAGGATTATAACACCAGGTTATAGTCCAACAGGTTTATTTGGAAGCATTAGCCTTTGGAGTATCACCTGATGAAGGAGCAGTGCTCCGAAAGCTAATACTTCCAAATAAACCTATTGGACTATAACCCCTGGTGTTGAATGATTTTTAACTTTGTACACCCCAGACCAACACCTGCTCCTCCAAATCAAGATTAATTAGAGATTTCTGGAGACTGTTTATTTTTAACCTTGAGAAAAACACCAGCTTAGAGAGGGAGTTTTTTTTGTTTTACTTCAAGTTTTGGGTTGTCCAATGAAGTCCTTACATGACAATGGCTGGTTAGGTCAGGGAAGGTTATAGTGGAACTAGATTACTTTGGATTAAAGAGTTAGTGTTAATCCCAGACTGAAAGTGTATTGATAAAATTCTGAACAAGCTACTAAAAGTTAAGTACATTTAAGCTCATGTCTAATAACTCCAGGAAGAGACTATCTGTAGTTCCACTCGGTAAACTAGTCATAAGTGATTAATGGTTACCACTTTCGATGAATTTGGGTACGACACAAAACGTGTTTTGAGTCCTACATGAAAACTGTTATTTTTTTTTCTTTTTTAATTTTTAAACGAGTGTTTTGGATTTAATGTGATTATGCTTTTACTGTGTATAGTTGTTTCTGATATAACATGCGATCATCGCATCGGTAGATCCATTTATGATGCATCTGGTCAGATGCATGAGTAGGTGGGAAGCAGAGGGATACAGATGCTTAGGAATTGACCGACAGGTTTAGACAGTAGATGTGGATCGGCTCAGGCTTGGAGGGCAGAAGGGCTTGTTCCTGGGCTGTAAATTTTCTTTGTTCTCTTTGTGCAATAGCTGTGCCATTTAAACAAATAGGGCGGGAAATGCATTATAACCAATACAGGTAAAGAAAATTCACATTCTACACACAACGTTCTAAATTCTTCATCACATTAAAACCAATTTGGCTGAAGAAACACGTGTTATGGCAGAACCAACTGTACTGAAAAATCTTCGAATTTGGGTTATAGTAGGTAATTTGATTTATTCTATTTTATCTTCATTCCTTTTGTTAGTAGACTTCTGTTTTATTGTTAAAACAAGAACTCAGCATTGCATGCTTATGTTTCAGCAAGTAAACACTTCATTAAAACCAAATTAAAACAAAATATGATCCATCAAACCAGGTTTCACTCTGGGATCTGAATTGCACAGTAAAAACCTTAGCTGGGATGGTAACATTTGCTAAAGATTTTTCTTCTGGAGGATTGCTTTGAAAAGACTGTATTTTTTATTTTTCTGTGTTTTTCATTGTGAACTGAAATCAGAAAAGGATTATCTGATTAGATTAGATTACTTACAGTGTGGAAACAAGCCCTTTGGCCCAACAAGTCCACGCCGAAGCGCAACCCACCCAAGATCTATTCCCCTACATTTACCCCTTCACCTAACACTATGGGCAATTTAGCATGGCTAATTCACCTAACCTGCACATTTTTGGATTGTGGAAGGAAACCAGAGCACCCGGAGGAAACCCACGGAGACACGGGGAGAATGTACAAACTCCACACAGTCAATCGTCTGAGGCGGGAATTGAACCTGGGTCTCTAGAGCTGTAAGGCAGCAGTGCTAACCACTGTGCCACCGTGCCTTAAAGCCAAAGTTTAGGGATAGAATTGCTGCACTTTAAAAAACCAGTTATTGAAACTCATTTTAAGTCATGTTTCTACACTTGCTTTTTTCAAGTGGTAGTGGAGACTCTTTGCAGACTAGCGCCATAGCCCTAGTCAGTTTCATTTGGCAACAAGTTGCTGATTGATTTTGGAGTTGTAACCAGTTGTGGATGACAAAGACCATCAGCCTGACAATGACTATCTGATTTGCTGCTGGGTAGTTGAGCAGATTGTGGGTGTATACAATACTGACAGAAGGCCAGAGGTCTTTTTTTCCAGTAAAATACCCAAAATCTGAGGAAAACCAGTTTATTTGTTCCTACCAGCTGCTGTAAACTGTTTCTTTAACCAATAACCAGGAGCCTTTGCAGTTATTGCACCAATCACTTGTGTCATTTGCAAAGGAATGAAAAGAACCTGGAGAAAAGAGACAAAAGATCAGAAAATCCTGGCAAGCTGAAAGGTCATTTCAGTGAATTGAATTGCTTCCTCAGTTTTTTTTATCCCCTCCACCCATAACATCAATTGTTCTTTTTTTGCCTGTCTGTATGCATGTATTACTGAGGTGGGGCAGGGGAAAATGTTTAGATGGTGGTTACAGATTTAACCAATAGAGTTTATGTCAACAGTTCTTAGCCTACCTGTAGTTAGAATCTACTTACTTCTAATAGGGGGAGGCAATATCGCTAGACTATTAATCCAGAAATTTAGTTGATGATTTGGAGACTCAGATTCAAATCCTGCCATGACAGATGGTGGGATTTGAATTCAATAAAAAAAATCTGGAATTAAGAATTTATTGATGACCATGAAAGATTGTCGATTGTTGGAACAATCCATCTGGTTCAATAATGACATCTGTATGTGACTCCAGACCCACAACAATATGGTTGACTCTCAATTGCCCTCTGAAATGGCCTAGCATGCCATTCATTTGTATCAGTCGCTACAAAGTCTCAAAGAAATCAAACTGGGTGGATCATCTGACATAGAAAAGACAAGCAGAACAACACGGACATCTACTACAAACCAACCGACTCCCACAGCTACCTGGACTACACCTCCTCCCATCCTGCCCCCTGTAAAAACGCCATCCCATTCTCCCAATTCCTTCGTCTCCGCCGCATCTGCTCCCAGGAGGACCAGTTCAAAATACGTACAACACAGGTGGCCTCCTTCTTCAAGGACCGCAATTTCCCCCCCGACGTGGTCGACGGTGCCCTCCACCGCATCTCCTCCACTTCCCGCTCCTCCGCCCTTGAGCCCCGCCCCTCCAACCGCCACCAGGACAGAACCCCACTGGTCCTAACCTACCACCCCACCAATCTCCATGTACAGCGCATCATCCGCCGTCACTTCCGCAACCTCCAAACAGACCCCAGCACCAAGGATATATTTCCCTCCCCTCCCCTATCAGCTTTCCGTAGAGACCACTCCCTCCGCGACTCCCTTGTCAGATCCACACCCCCCACCGACCCAACCTCCACTCCCGGCACCTTCCCTTGCAACCGCAGGAGGTGCAACACTTGCGCCCACACCTCCCCCCTCACTTCTCTCCAAGGCCCCAAGGGAAACTTCCATATCCGCCACAGATTCACCTGCACCTCCACCCACATCATCTACTGCATCCGCTGCAGCCGGTGTGGCCTCCTCTATATTGGGGAGACAGGCCGCCTACTTGCGGAGCGATTCAGAGAGCACCTCTGGGCCACCCGGACGAACCAACCCAACCACCCTGTAGCACAGCATTTCAACTCCCCCTCCCACTCCACCGAGGATATGCAGGTCATTGGACTCATCCACCGCCAAACCACAACAACGCGACGGTCGGAGGAGGAGCGTCTTATCTTCCGACTGGGAACCCTCCAACCACAGGGGATGAACTTGGACTTCACCAGTTTCTTCATCCCCCCTCCCCCCACCTTGTCTCAGCCGAATCCCTCCAGCCCGGCACCGCCTTCCTGACCTGCAGTCTCCTTCTTGACCTCTCCGCCTCCATCCTACTCTGACCTATCACCCTCACCTTGACCTCTTTCCACCTATCACATTTCCAACGCCCCTCCTCCAAGTCCCTCCTCCCTACCTTTTATCTTCTCCTGCTGAACACTCTCTGCTCATTCCTGAAGAAGGGCCTGTGCCCGAAACGTCGAATCTCCTGTTCCCTGGATGCTGCCTGACCTGCTGTGCTGTTCCAGCAATAAAGTTTCAACAACATCTGTCAACCCTGCAAAGTCCACCTCACTGACATCTGGGGGTTAGGGCTAAAATTGGGAGAGCTGTCTCACAGGCTAGTCAAGCAAACAGCCTGACGTTGTTGTACTCACAGAATCATACCTTGCAGGCAATGTCCTAGACACCATCATCATCATCTCTGGATATATTCTGTCCCATGGCAGGACACACCCAGCAGAGGGGGCAACACAGTGGTACACAGTCAGGGTTGAGTTGCCCTGAGAGTCCTCAACGTTGACTCTGGGCCTCATGATGCCTCATAGCTTCCGATTCAACATGTGAAAGGAAACCTGCTGATTACTATGATTGTGCTGTCTTGGCTGATGAATCAGTACTCCTCAGAATGTATTCTGAGTGGAGGATTTCAGCATCCACCACCAAGAGTGGCTCAGTAGCAGCATAACTGATCAAACTGGTCAGGTCCTAAAGGGCATAACTGCTAGACTGGGTCTGCAACATGTAGTGAGAGAACAAACAAGAGGGAAAAGCATACTTAACCTCATCATTATCAACCTGCCAGCTGTAGATGCATTTTGTATGACAGTGTCAGTAAGAAGGACAACCACACAGTGAAAACAAAGTCCCATCTTGTGTTGTGTGGCCCTATCATCATGGTAAATGGGACAGACTTTGAACAGATCTAGCAATAGCAGCAGAATTGCACTCTAGCACACTTTGTAACCGCATGGCCCGGCATATCCCCCACTCAACCATTACCATCAAGTCTGATTAAATGGAGAGTTCAGGAGGGCATGCCAGGAGCAGCATTGGGCATACCTGAAGATGCGGGGTGTCAACCTGGTGAAGCCACCAAACAGGACTACTTGCACGCCAAACAGCATAAGCAGCAAGTGATAGACAGAGCTAAGCGATCCCACAACTAGCAGATCAGATCTAAGCCCTGCAGTCCTGCCACATCCAATTATGAATGGTGATGGACGATTAAACAATTCACTGGAGGAGGAGGCTCCACAAATATCCCCATCCTTAATGATGGCAGAGCCCAACACATCAGTCAAAAGTTAAGGCTGAAACTTTCACAATAATCTTCAGCCAGAAGTGCTGAGTAAATTATCCTCATCTTGGCCTCCTCCACTGGTCCCCAGCATTAAAGATACCAGTCTTCAGCCAATTTGATTCATACCACGTGATATCAAGAAACTGTTGGAGACGCTGAATGCTTCAAAGACTATGGGGCCTGACAACATTCCAGCAATAGTAGTGAAGACTTGTGCTCCAGAATTTGCTGTTACCCTAGCCAAGCTGTTCCAGTACAGTTAGAATGCCAGTATCTACCTGACAATGTGGAAAATTGCCCAGATATATTTGTACACAAAAAAACAGAATAAATCCAACCCAGCCAATTACTACTGCGTCAGTATATTCCCAATCATTAGTAAAGTGATGGAAGGTGTCATTAACAGTGCTGTCAAGCAGCACCTGCTCAGTGATGCCAAGTTTGGGATGCTCCAGGGCAACTCGGCTCCTGACCTCATTAAAGCCATGGTTCAAACATGGGCATATGTTTGAATTCCAGAGGTGAGATGAGAGTGACAGCCCATGATATCAAGGCTGTGTTCAACTGAGTGTGGCATCAAGGAGCCCTGGCAAAACTAGAATCATTGGGAATCAGGGAGCAAACTCTCCGGTGGTTAGTCATACCTGGTGCATAGGAAGATGGTCGTGGTTGTTGGAGGTCACTCATCACACCTTCAGGGCATCTCTGCAGGTGTTCATCAGAGTAATGTCCTTGGCCCAACCATCTTCAGTTGCTTCATCAATGACCTTCCCGCCATCATAAGGTCAGAAATGGAGATGTTTGCCATTGATGGCACAATGTTCAACACCATTCATGACTTCTTAGATACTGAAACAGTCCATGTTCAAATACAACAAGATCTGAACAATATCTAGGTTTGGGCTGACAAGTGGCAAGTAACATGTCTCACAAATGCCAGACTATGACCATCACCAATAATAGACAATCTAACCACACCCCCTTGACATTCAATGGCATTATCATCACTGAATTCCCCATTATCAACAACTGAGAGGTTACCACTGAAGAAACTCAACTGGACTAGCTGTATAAATTTAGTAGCTACAAGAGCAGGTCAGAGGCTAGGAATATTGTGGTGAGTAACTCACCTCCTGTCCCCCCAAAGCCTGTCCACCACTTACAAGTCAGGAGTGTGATGGAATACTCCCCACTTGCCTGGATGGGTGCAACTCCAACGAACACTCAAGAAGCTTGACAGTATCCAAGACAAAACAGCTCACTTGATTGGCACCATATCCACAAGCATTCATTCCCTCCACCAATGTCGCTTGGTAGCAGCAGTGCGTACAATCAAGATGCACTGCAGAAATTGAGCAAAGATCCTTGGATCTTCCAAACCCATGACTACCTTCATCTAGAAGGACTAGGATAGCAGGTGAATGGGAACACCATTACCTTCAAGTTCCCCTCCAAACCATTCATCATCCTGCCTTGGAAATATATTGCCATTCCTTCACTGTCATTGGGTCAAAATCCTGGAATTCCCTCCCTACTGGCATTGTGGGTCAACCCACACGGGTGGACTGCAGAGGTTGAAGAAGGCAGCTCACCACAAACTTTTCAAAGGCAACTAGGGACAGGCAAGAAATGCTGGTCAGCCAACGACACTGTCATCCTACAAATGAATTTTTTTAAAAATTCCTATTAAGTACAAAAACCTGGTCTATGTATTCTATTACCCTGGGTTTGTCTGACAGATACGTTGAGGATTATCCATACTTTGATAAACGGAATAATTTTTGTGATAACTCTGGGAATAGTAAGGCGTGGTTTCCAACATGCTACCTCTGTGAGGTGTCATCATGTCATAATAATGAAAAGATGAAAGAATCATCTTCTCTCCCTCGATATCCCAGATTTGTCATAAAGGTAGTTCTCGTTTCGTGTGAGCTTAATTCAGGCAAACATTCACTTGGGTTCTTCGTAGTGTCTTTGATTTTTGCTTTCATGCTATCTCCGACACTGCACATGTTGAATGGTCATATATTGTCTCCTGTCTTTGTGCAATATAGATTTCAGTTCGACAAATGAACCAAACACGGTTTTATATCAAAAAGAAGCAAAACTCAATGGAACAAGTGAATCTGCTGCTTATGGGTCTTCCTCCTCAGATGGCTCGGGATGAGTGCCTGTCACTCCTTCAAAGACACATAGAGATCAATGGTAAATAAGGAAACATCACAAAGAGAAAAGAATCAAGTTTTCACTTGTTTGCTTGACTGGTTGTTATGTTGATGTGTTTAACTGGTTTAATTGGACAATCAAGTTGATATTCACATGTTAAGAAATAGCGATAAGAATAAACTTGCATTGACAATCACTAATTGCATCTATGGAACATCCACAATGTTGAAGACCTAGTGAATTAAAGTTTGTGCGAAGATTTGTAGCTCGGGTGCTTGTTGTTGTGGTTCTGTTCGCTGAGCTGGAAGTTTTTGTTGCAAACGTTTCGTCCCCTGGCTAGGCGACATCATCAGTGCTTGGGAGCCTCCTGCGAAGGGCTTCTTTGAGGTTTCCTCCGGTGTTTATAGTGGTCTGTCCCTGCCGCTTCCGGTTGTCAGTTTCAGCTGTCCGCTGAAGTGGTTGGTATATTGGGTCCAGGTCGATGTGTTTGTTGATGGAGTTTGTGGATGAATGCCAGACTACTGCGACCCCTAGGACTCATAACGGCACACAAACCAACAGCCACGCTCAGACAACAACTCACCAGAACGAAGGACCCGATACCCAACATGAGCAAGACGAATGTAGTGTACAAAATACCATGCAAGGACTGCACTAAACACTATATAGGACAAACAGGAAGACAGCTAACAATCCGCATACATGAACATCAACCAGCCACGAAACGACACGACCAGCTATCCTTAGTAGCCACACACGCAGACAACAAGCAACATGAATTCGACTGGGACAACACTACTATCATAGGGCAAGCCAGACAGAGAACAGCCAGGGAATTCCTAGAGGCATGGCATTCATCCACAAACTCCATCAACAAACACATCGACCTGGACCCAATATACCAACCACTACAGCGGACAGCTGAAACTGACAACCGGAAGCGGCAGGTACAGACCACTATAAACACCGGAGGAAACATCAAAGAAGCGCTTCGCAGGAGGCTCCCAAGCACTGATGATGTCGCCTAGCCAGGGGACGAAACGTTTGCAACAAAAACTTCCAGCTCGGCGAACAGAACCACAACACCTAGTGAATTACTTTAAACTGCGATTGTATTATGCAGATTGGGGAGACTGGGCGCCTCCTAGCAGAGCGCTTTAGGGAACATCTCCAGGACATCCACACCAATCAACCACACAGCCCCGTGGCCCAACATTTCAACTCCCCCTCCCACTCTGTTGAGGACATGGAGGTCCTGGGCCTCCTTCACCGCCGCTCCCTCACCACCAGACGCCTGGAGGAAGAACGCCTCATCTTCCACCTCGAAACGCTTCAACCCCAGGGCATCAATGTGGACTTCAACAGTTTCCTCATTTCCCCTTCCCCCACCTCAACCTAGTTCCAAACATCCAGCTCAGCACTGTCCCCATGACTTGTCCAGACTTGTCCTACCTGCCTATCTTCTTTTCCGCCTATCCACTCCACCCTCTCCTCCCTGACCTATCACCTTCATCCCATCCCCCACTCACCTATTGTACTCTATACTACCTTCTCCCCACCCCCACCCTCCTCTAGCTTATCCCTCCATGCTTCGGGCTCTCTGCCTTTATTGCTTGTGATGGGCTTTTGTCCGAAACGTCGATTTCGCTGCTCCTTGGATGCTGCCTGAACTGCTGTGCTCTTCCAGCAGCACTAATCCAGAATCTGGTTTCCAGCATCTGCAGTCATTATTTTTACAGAATTGCCTCTGTTCTGAGTAATGGACAATGTTGTATTAGTTTAACATCTTTTAAAAAAACAGCAGCACAGTGATGCTTGGGAACGATTCATAGATTCATAGAGATGTAGAGCATGGAAACAGATGCTTCGGTCTAACCTGTCCATGCCGACCAGAGATCCCAACCCAATCTAGTCCCACCTGCCAGCACCCGGCCAATATCCCTCCAAACTCTTCCTATTCATATACCCATCCAAATGCCTCTTAAATGTTGCAATTGTACCAGCCTCCAGCACGTCCTCTGGCAGCTCATTCCATACACGTACCAACCTCTGCGTGAAAACGTTGCCCCTTAGAGAGGAAATTGCAGTACCGTTGGCAATGATCTTTTCATCTTCACTGTCAACGGGGGTGGTACCAGGGGACTGGCGAGTGGCGAATGTTGTGCCCCTGTTCAAAAAAGGGAATAGGGATAACCCCGGGAATTACAGGCCAGTTAGTCTTACTTCGGTGGTAGGTAAAGTAATGGAAAGGGTACTGAGGGATAGGATTTATGAGTATCTGGAAAGGCACTGCTTGATTAGGGACAGCCAGCACAGATTTGTGAAGGGTAGGTCTTGCCTTACAAGTCTGATTGAATTCTTTGAGGAGGTGACCAAGCATGTTGATGAGGGTAGAGCAGTGGATGTAGTATACATGGATTTTAGTAAGGCATTTGATAAGGTTCCCCATGGTAGGCTTATGCGGAAAGTCAGGAGGCATGGGATAGAGGGAAATTTGGCCAATTGGATAGAAAACTGGCTAACCGGTCGAAGTCAGAGAGTGGTGGTAGATAGTAAATATTCAGCCTGGAGCCCAGTTACAAGTGGAGTTCCGCAGGGATCAGTTCTGGGTCCTCTGCTGTTCGTAATTTTTATTAATGACTTGGATGAGGGAGTCGAAGGGTGGGTCAGTAAATTTGCAGATGATACGAAGATTGGTGGAAGTTGTGGATAGTGAGGAGGGCTCTTGTCGGCTGCAAAGGGACTTGGATATGATGCAGAGCTAGGCTGAGGAGTGGCAGATGGAGTTCAACCCTGCCAAGTGTGAGGTTGTCCATTTTGGAAGAACAAATAAGAATGCGGAATACAGGGTTAACGGTAGGGTTCTTAGTGAGGTGGGGGAACAGAGGGATCTTGGGGTCTATGTTCATAGGTCTTTGAAAGTTGCCACTCAGGTGGATAGAGCTTGTAAGAAGGCCTATGGTGTATTAGCGTTCATTAGCAGAGGGATTGAATTCAAGAGTCGTGAAGTGATGTTGCAGCTGTACAGGACTTTGGTTAGGCCACATTTGGAGTACTGTGTGCAGTTCTGGTCGCCTCACTTTAGGAAAGATGTGGAAGCTTTGGAGAGGGTGCAGAGAAGATTTACCAGGATGTTGCCTGGAATGGAGAATAGGTCGTACGAGGATAGGTTGAGAGTGCTAGGCCTTTTCTCGTTGGAACGGCGAAGGATGAGGGGTGACTTGATAGAGGTTTATAAGATGATCAGGGGAATAGATAGAGTAGACAGTCAGAAACTTTTTCCCCGGGTACAACAGAGTGTTACAAGGGGGCATAAATTTAAGGTGAAGGGTGGAAGGTATAGGGGAGATGTCAGGGGTGGGTTCTTTACCCAGAGAGTGGTGGGGGCATGGAATGCGCTGCCTGTGGGAGTGGTGGAGTCAGAATCTTTGGTGACCTTTAAACAGCAATTGGATAGGTACATGGATGGGTGCTTAAGCTAGGACAAATGTTCGACACAACATCGTGGGCCGAAGGGCCTGTTCTGTGCTGTATTGTTCTATGTTCTATGTTCTATGTCTCTTTTATATCTTTCCCATCTCACCCTAAACCTATGCCCTCTAGTCTGGACTCCCTGACCCCAGGGAAAAGACTTTGCCTATTTATCCTATCCATTCCCCTCATAATTTTGTAAACCTCTGTAAGGTCATCCCTCAGCCTCCGACGTTCCAGGGAAAACAGACCGAGCCTGTTCAGCCTCTTCCCATAGCTCAAATCCTCCAACCCTGGCAACATCCTTGTAAATCTTTTCTGAACCCTTTCAAGTTTCACAACATCTTTCCGATAGGAAGGAGACCAGAATTGCATGCAATATTCCAACAGTGGCCTAACCAATATCCTGTACAGCTGCAGCATGACATCCCAACTCCTGTACTCAATACTCTGACCAATAAAGGAAACATACCAAACGCCTTCTTCACTGTCCTATCTACCTGCAACTCCACTTTCCAGGAGCTATGAACTTGCACTCCAAGGTCTCTGTTCAGCAACACTCTCTAGGACCTTACCATTAATTGTAGAAGTCCTGCTAAGATTTGCTTTCCCAAAATGCAGCACCTCGCATTTATCTGAATTAAACTCCATCTGCCACTTCTCGGCCCATTGGCCCATCGGATCAAGATCCTGTTGTAATCTAAGGTAACCCTCTTCGCTGTCCACTACACCTCCAATTTGGGTGTCATCTGCAAACTCACTAACTATGCTTCTTATGCTCACATCCAAATCATTTATATAAATGACAAAAAGTAGAGGACCCAGCTCCGATCCTTGTGGCACTCCACTGGTCACAGACCTCCAGTCTGAAAAACAACCCTCCACCACCAACCTCTGTCTTCTACCTTTGAGCCAGTTCTGTATCCAAATGGCGAGTTCTTCCTGTATTCTGTGAGATCTAACCTTGCTAACTTGTCTCCCGTGGGGAACCTTGTCGAACGCCCTACTGAAGTCCATATAGATCACATCTACCACTCTGCCCTCATCAATCCTCTTTGTTACTTCTTCGAAAAACTCAATCAAGTTTGTGAGACATGATTTCCCACGCATGTTGACTATCCCAAATCAGTCCTTGCATTTCCAAATACACGTACATTCTGTCCCTCAGGATTCCCTCCAACAACTTACCCACCACCGACGTCAGGCTCACTGGTCTATGGTTCCCTGGCTTGTCCTTACCACTTTCTTAAACAGTGGCACCACATAAGCCAACCTCCAGTCTTTCGGCACCTCACCTGTGACTATCGATGATACAAATATCTCAGCAAGAGAATGGAATTAAGTGTAGAGGAGTTGTAGAAACAGAGATTGATCAGGTATGTATCTATAGGACATGTGGCTGCAGTTTGTTTGGTACACAGGTCAGGTTAGTTTACAGAAGTTGAGTGTTTTATTTGATGCCACTAAGTGACAAAGAGACAAAGGTAGGTGAGGACAGGAAACAATTATTATTATGGAAGAGCTAGTGTTGGGTAAGCTAATGGAGCTAAGGATAGATAAGTCTCCTGCCTCTGATAAAATGCATCCCAGGATGCTAAAAGAGATGGCGAGAGAAATGGCAGGTGGACTGGCGGTAATTTTCTAAAATTCGCTGAATTCTGGGGCAGTCCCAGCAGATTGGAAAATAGCAAATGTGAAGCCACTGTTTGAAAAGGGAAATAGACAAAAGATGGGGAATTATAGAGCAGTGAGCTTAACCTCTGTAGTGGGGAAGATGCTTGAGTCGATTATCAAGGAAGAAATAGCAAGGCATCTCGAAAGAAATTGTCTCATTATACAGATGCAACATGGGTTCATGAAGGGCAGGTCATGTTTCACAAATCTTTTGGAATTCTGTGAAGACATTTCAAGCAAAGTAGATAATGGGGGCCCAGTGGATATCGTGTAACTAGATTTCCAAAGGGCCTTCAACAAGGTGCCACACAAGAGGCTGCTACATAAGATAAGGATGCATGGTGTTAGGGGTAGAGTATTAGCGTGGATAGAGGATTGGTTGACTGACATGAAGCAAAGAGTGGGGATAAATGAGTACTTTTCTGGCTGGCAGTCAGCAACTAGAGGTGTACCTCATGGATCAATGTTGGGACCACGATTATTTACAATTTATATAGATGATTTGGAGTTGGGAATCATGTGTGCGGTTTCAAATTTTGCTGAGGACACTAAGATGAGTGGCAGAGCAGTGTGCAGAGGATTGTGAAACTTTGCAGCGAAACAGGTATATTGAGTGAGTGGGCAAAGGTCTGGCAGATGGAATACGATGTTAGCAAATGTGAAGACAGACATTTTGGTAGGAGTAATAGATTGCAGTGTGCTAATTTGCAAAGGGGCCTGGTTGTCCTTGTGCATGACTCGCAGAAGATTGGTCTACAGATACAAGTAATTAGGAAGGCAAATGGAATTTTGTCCTTCGTTGCTAAAGGGGTTGAGTTTAAAAGTAGACAGGTATTGTTATAGCTGTACAAGGCGCTGGTGAGGCCATACCTGGAGTACTGTGTGCAGATTTGGTCTCCTTACTTAAGAAAGGATGTACTGGCACTGGAGGGGGTGGAGAGGAGGTTCACTAGGTTGATTCCAGAGTTGAGGGGGTTGGCTTATGAGGAGAGGCTGAGTAGATTGGGATTATATTCATTGGAATTCAGAAAAATGAGGAGAGATCTTATAGAAACATATAAAATTATAAAGGGAATCGATAACATAGAAAGAGATAGGATGTTTCCACTGGCAGGTGAAACTATAAGACAAGAGGGCATCGCCTCAAGATTAGAGGAAGCAGGTTTAGAACTGAACTGAGAAGGAACTTCTTCACCCAGGAGGTTATTAATCTATGGAATTCCTTGCCCAGGAAAGTAGTTGACGCTACTTCAGTAATCACTTTTAAAGCTAAGGTAGATAAGTCTTTGAAAAAATAAAGGAATTAAGGGAATGGTGAGAGGGTGGGTAAGTGGAGCTGAGTCCACAAAAAGATCAGCCATGATCTTATTGAATGGCAGAGCGGGTTCAAAGGGCCGGACGGCCACTACCTGCTCTTAGTGCTTATGTTCTTGATTACTTTTTGAGCACAATGTATTCGTATGGAACTTCCTCACAGGCAGTGAATTGATTCTTCATGGACTCAGGTACACACACAAACAACTTTGGCCACAAACAAAAATAGAAATTGCTGGAAGAGCTCAGCAGGTCCAGCAGCATCCGTGGAGAGAAATTAGAGTTAAATTTTCAGGTCGAGTGACCCTTCCTCAGTTTTCTCTCGAAAGATGCTGCCAGACCTGCTGAGCTTTTCTAGTGCTTTCTGTTTTAATTTCTGATAAATATACACATCCACAGATCTTTTGGTTTTGTTTTGTAACTTTGGCCAACTATTTTATTTACATAGTAATACCAGATTCATACAGGTTGTAGAGCAATCCATAACTCCAAGGCAGATGCCGCTACTGATTTTCTGAGTTATGTACTGCAGGGCCTAATTTAAGTCACTTTTTGATACATGTGACTTTTATCTTTGTGCATTGCTTGCGACACATAAACCCAATATATTTAGACCAACAACTACACAAGAATACGAGAAATCTCAGTGAGTGAAATAACCCTTTAGCACAAACATTGTAACACTCGTCCTATTAGAATCACAATCCTGTTGAATGGCGCTAAAGTTTTGATACTGTCATTAGCAGGAAAATATTAAACACTTGCATTCTGTGTGTGTCGATATGATGTGATTAATGTTCAGAGAGTAGTTTATTTATAAAAATTAAATCCTCAATACTTACAGTAGATTGCAAAAACCAATTCATGGCATATGAACCAAACTTAAATCTCACTGTGTGCCTGCAATAATGAAAAATAGTACTGGCAATAAGTTGTATTTGTAGTCAAACATTTAGAACATAGAATAGTACAACACAGTACAAGCCCTTCGGCCCTCGATGTTGTGCCGACCTTCTATTCTACTCTGGGATCAAATTAACTTACATACCTTTCATTTTACTACCATCCATGTGCCTATCCAAAAATCGCTTAAATGTCCCTAGCGTATCTGAGTCTAATATCACTGCCAGCAGTGCATCCCACACACCCAGCACTCTGTGTAAAGAACTGATCTCTGACATCGTCCCTAAACCTTCCTCCAATCACCTTAAAATTATGCCCATCCTCCCGTGATAGCCGTTTCTGCCCCGGGAAAAAGTCTCTGGCTGTCCATTCTATCTTTGTCACATCATCATGTACACAACTACTGTACAATCAAGTCAACTCTCATCCTTCTTTGCTCCAAGGATAAAGGCCCTAGCTCCCTCAATCTTTCTTCATAAGACATGCCCTCCAGTCCAGGCAGCATCCTGGTAAATCTCCTCTGCACCCTCTCTAAAGCTTCCACGTCTTTCATATAATGAAGCAACCAGAACTAAACACAATATTCCAGGTGTGATCTACCCGGGACTCTGTAGAGCTGCAGCGTAACTTAGACTCATAGAGTCATAGAGATGTACAGCATGGAAACAGACCCTTCGGTGCAACCTGTCCATGCTGACCAGATATCCCAACCCAATCTAGTCCCACCTGCCAGCACCCGGCCCATATCCCTCCAAACCCTTCCTATTCATATACCCATCCAAATGCCTCTTAAAAGTTGCAATTGTACCAGCCTCCAGCACATCCTCTGGCAGCTCATTCCATACACGTACCACCCTCTGTGTGAAAAAGTTGCCCCTTGGGTCTCTTTTATATCTTTCCCTTCTCACCCTAAAACTATGCCCTCTAGTTCTGGACTCCCCGAACCCAGGGAAAAGATTTTGTCTATTTATCCTATCCATGCCCCTCATAATTTTGTAAACCTCTATAAGGCCCACCCCCTCAGTTTCTGACACTCCAGGGAAAACAGCCCGAGCCTGTTCAGCCTCTCCCTGTAGCTCAAATCCCCCAACCCTGGCAACATCCTTGTAAATCTTTTCTGAACCTTTCATGTTTCACAACATCTTTCCAATAGGAAGGAGACCAGAATTGCACACAATATTCCAACAGTGGCCTAACCAATGTCCTGTACAGCTGCAACATGACCTCCCAACTCCTGTACTCAATATTCTGACCAATAAAGGAAAGCATACCAAACGCCTTCTTCACTGTCCTATCTACCTGCGACTCCACTTTCAAGGACCTATGAACCTGCACTCCAAGGTCTCTTTGTTCAGCAACACTCCCTCAGACCTTACTATTAAGTGTAGAAGTCCTGCTAAGATTTGCTTTCCCAAAATGCAGCACCTCGCATTTATCTGAATTAAACTCCATCTGCCACTTCTCAGCCCATTGGCCCATCGGCTCCAGATCCTGTTGTAATCTGAGGTAACCCTCTTCGCTGTCCACCACACCTCCAATTTTGGTGTAATCTGCAAACTTACTAACTATACCTCTTATGCTCGCATCCAAATCATTTATGCAAATGACAAAAAGTAGAGGACCCAGCACCGATCCTTGTGGCACTTCACTGGTCACAGGCCTCCAGTCTGAAAAACAACCTTCCACCACCACCCTCTGTCTTCTACCTTTGAGCCAGTTCTGAATCCAAATGGCTAGTTCTCCCTTTATTCCATGAGATCTAACCTTGCTAATCAGTCTCCTATGGGGAACCTTGTCGAATGCCTTCCTGAAGTCCATATAGATCACATCTACTGCTCTGCCCTCATCAATCTTCTTTGTTATTTCTTCAAAAAACTCAATCAAGGTTGTGAGACATGATTTCCCACGCACAAAGCCATGTTGACTATCCCTAATCAGTCCTTGCTTTTCCAAATACATGTACATCATGTCCCTCAGAATTCCCTGCAACAACTTGCACACCACTGAGGTCAGGCTCACCGGTCTATAGTTGTCTGTAGTTCCCTGGCTTGTCTTTACCGCCCTTCTTAAACAGTGGCACCACGTTAGCCAACCTCCAGTCTTCCAGCACTTCACCTATGACTATCGATGATACAAATATCTCAGCAAGAGGCCCAGAAATCACTTCTCTAGCTTCCCACAGTGTTCTCGGGTACACCTGATCAGGTCCTGGGGATTTATCCACCTTTAACCGTTTCAAGATATCCAGCACTTCCTCCTCTGTAATCTGGACATTTTGCGAGATGTCACCATCTACTTCCCTACAGTCTATATCTTCCATATCCTTTTCCACAGTAAACACTGATGCAAAATATTCATTTAGTATTTCCCCCATTTTCTGTGGCTCCACAACAAAGGCCGCCTTGCTGATCTTTGAGGGGCCCTTTTCTCTCCCTAGTTACCCGTTTGTCCTTAATATATTTGTAAAAACCCTTTTGATTCTCCTTAATTCTATATGGCAAAGCTATCTCATGTCCTCGTTTTGCCCTCCTGATTTCCCTCTTAAGTATACTCCTACTTCCTTTATACTCTTCTAAGGATTCACTTGATCTATCCTCTCTATACCTGACATATGCTTCCTTCTTTTTCTTAACCAAACCCTCAATTTCTTTAGTCATCCAGCATTCCCTATACCTACCAGCCTTCCCTTTCACCCTGACAGGAATATACTTTGTCTGATTCTTGTTATCTCATTCCTGAAGGCTTCCCATTTTCCAGCCGTCCCTTTACCTGCGAACATCTGCCTCCAATCAGCTTTTGAAAGCTCTTGCCTAATACTGTCAAAATTGGCCTTTCTCCAATTTAGAACTTCAACTTTTAGATCTGGTCTATCCTTTGCCATCACTATTTTAAACGAATAGAATTATGGTTGCTGGCCCCAAATTGCTCCCTCAGTCACCTGCCCTGCCTTATTTCCCAAGAGTAGGTCAAGTTTTGCACATTCTCTAGGTAGGTACATCCACATACTGAATCAGAAAATTGTCTTGTACGCACTTAAGAAATTCTTCTCCATCTAAACCTTTAACACTATGGCAGTCCCAGTCTATATTGGAAAGTTAAAATCCCCTACCATAACTACCCTATTATTCTTACAGATAGCTGAGATCTCGTTACAAGTTTGTTTCTCAATTTCCCTCTGACTATTGGGAGGTCTATAATACAATCCCAATAAGGTGATCATCCCTTTCTTATTTCTCAGTTCCACCCAAATAACTTACCTGGATGTATTTCCGGGAATATCCTCCCTCAGCACAGCTGTAATGCTATTCCTTATCAAAAATGCCACTCTTCCCCCCCCCCCCCCCCCCCCCCTCCTTGCCTGTATACTATCCTTTCTGTAGTATTTGTATCCTGGAACATTAAGCTGCCAGTCCTGCCCATCCCTGAGCCATGTTTCTGTAATTGCTATGATATCCCAGTCTCATGTTCCTAATCATGCCCTGAGTTCATCTGCCTTCCCTGTTAGGCCCCTTGCATTGAAATAAATGTAGTTTAATTTATTAGTCCTACCTTGTCCCTGCCTGCCCTGACTTGTTTGAGTCACTTCTGTTCTCAGCTGTACCAGTCTCAGATTGATCTCTTTCCCCACTATCTACCTGGGCCTCTCTCTCCACCTCCCCCGCTCCTCCACCACCACCTTACTAGTTTAAATTCTCCCAAGCAGTTCTAGCAAATTTCCCTGCCAGTATATTAGTCCCCTTCCAATTTAGGTGCAATCCATCCTTCTTGTACAGGTCACTTGTACCCCAAAAGAGATTCCAATGATCCAAAAATGTGAATCCTTCTCCCATACACCAGCTCCTCAGCCATGCATTCATCTGCTCTATCCTTCTATTCCTGCCCTCACTAGTTCGTAGCATTGGGAGTAATCCAGATATTACTACCCTTGAAGACTCCTTTTTAAATTTATGCCTAACTTTCTGTAATCTCCCTTCTGAATCTCATCCTTTTCCCTTCCTATGTTGTTGGTTCCAATGTGGACAAAGACCTCCTGCTGGTCCCTCTCCCCCATGAGAATATTCTGCACCCTCTCTGAGACATCCTTGATCCTGGCACCAGGGCAACAACACACCCATTCTGCTTTTTCTCTGCTGGCCACAGAAACGTCTGTCTGTACCTCGGACTACAGAATCCCCTAACACAATTGATCTCTTGGAAGCCGACGTACCCCTCGTTGCATTAGAGCCAGTCTCAATACCAGAAACTTGGCTGTTCGTGCTACATTCCCCTGAGAATCCATCAGGCCCTACATTTTCCAAAACAGCATACCTGTTTGAAATGGGTATATCCACAAAAGACTCCTGCACTAGCTGCCTACCTCTCTTACGCTTCCTGGAGTCAACCCATCTATGTGACTGTATCTGAGACTTTCCCCCCTTCCTATAACTGCCATCCATCACATACTGTTGCTGATGCAAATTCCTCATCGCATCTATCTGTCTCTCCAACCGATCCACTCGATCTGATAAGATTCGCATCCAACAGCATTTATGGCAGATATAATCTGCAGTAATCCTTAAACTCTCTTTAAAGTTCCACATCTGACAAGAAGTACATATCACTGCAAAGGCCATTTTTGCTCCTTCACAATCTATAGACCCAGAAAATAACACCGTCTTATTCCTCTACAAACACTGCCCCAGGTTAAATTAAAAGCTATGGCTTATATTTTAACTTTAATCAAGATACTTCTCTCCAAAAACATATAATCAAGAAAGAACCCACTGTACTCACTAATACAGCCTTTCTCTTGGACAGACTTAAAACAACAATTAACTTATCTGATTCTGTGCTGTGAACTTCACCCAACAGTTCCTCCAAGATTAGTTAATTTCCCAGATGCACTCCGATGTCCAGCGATACACTAACTCAAACAGCAAAGGCGGTAACTGCGCTCTCTCTCGCGCGCGCTCTCTCTCTCTCTCTCCTCGCTCTCTCGCTCTCTTGCTCGCTCTCTCTCTCTCTCTCTCTCTCTCCTCGCTCTCTCGCTCTCTCTCTCGCTCTCTCTCTCTCCTCGCTCTCTCTCTCTTCCCCCCCCCCCGCACTGTCCTCACCATGTGCTTCCTTTGTGTGCTGTTCTCCCTTTTAAAACTGCTGTTGTTTTGACTTTTTTTTTCCAAAGTTCCAAAACAATGCAACAGCGTATAGAACAGTAATTGCTGCTCCTGGAATTCGAGGAAATCACCTCCAACACCTAAAATACCTCAAAAAAAGAAGCAGCTCTTATAGCCAGAAATTTTTCCCATCCTCCATCTTGGATTACCCCATCACGGCTCTTAAACTCAGTTCCACTGCTAATGAAAGCCATCACACCGTATGCCTTCTTAACCACCCTATCAATCTTAATTAGATCTTATTACAAGCAAATCAAACCGTGATAATTTTTCAGAATGGTTTTATTATCTTAAGTGAAAGCAACGATATTTTAGAATGATAGTAATTTCGTAATCATGCTGCTTTTGGTGATATACAGATTTAGCAGCAAGAATTTAGCTAATTACAGCTTAAATAGAAAAACAAGATGTATACAGCCATACAGCACAGAAACAGACTCAAACTTAACTAGTCCCAGCTACCTGCTCCTGGCCTGTATCCCGCCAAATCTTTCCTATTCATGTACTTAATCAAATGTCTTTTAAATGTTGTAACTGTATGCACATCCACCTCTTACTCAGGAAATTCATTCCATACGTGATCCACACTCTGTGTGGAAAAGAAAATTGCCCCTCATGTCTTTTTAAAATCTGTCTCCTTTCACCTTAAAAATGTGTCCCGTCGTCTTGAAATTCCCCCTCCTAGAGAAAAGACACCTACCATTAACCCTATCTATACCCCTCGTGTTTTTATGAACCTCTTTAAGGTCACCTCTCAACCTTCTAGCTCCAGTGAAAAAAAGTCTCAATTTATTCAGCCTTTCTTGAAAACTCAAACCTTCCATGCCCAGCAACATCCAGCTTAATTCTCTTCAAAACCCTCTGGATCTTAATAATATACTTTCCATAAAGGGAAGATCAAAACTGGACACAGTACTCCAGACCAGGCCTGTATAACCTCAACATGACTTCCCAACTCCTATACTCAAAAGGTCTAAAAAATGAAGGCAAGCATGACAAATGCCGCCTTAACACTCTGTCCACCTGTTGTGCAAGTTTCAGAGAATTATGTAACTGAACCCGTAGTTCCCTTTGTTCTACAACGGTGCCCAAGGTCCGACCATTAATTTTAAACGTCCTGCCCCAGTTTGTTGTACCAAATGTTGTACCTTGCATTTATCCAGATTCTACACCATCTGTCATTTTTCATTTGATCAGATCCCCTTGTAATCTTAGAAAACCTTCTTCACTGTCTACTATACCACCAATTTTGGCTCATCTGAAAACTTCCTAACCATGCCTTCCATACTCTCATCCAAATCATTTATATGAGGACCCGGAACTGATCCCTGTGGAACACCCTTGGGACAGGCCTCCAATCTGAAAGGCAGCCATTCGCCATCACTCTATCTCCTGCTGTAAAGCCAATTATGTATACAGTTGGCAAGCTCAGAGTTTTTGTGGCTTGATTAATTTGAACTCTGGAGTGTTTGTTCATTGGCACAAGGTTATCTGTCTTAATTTTATGTTTGTGGTTTCTGCCGTGCAATAGAATGAGTGTAGTTCTTTATGAAAGTAAACTGAAATAAATCTGTTTCTTTCCCCAGGGAATTTGGTATCCTTTGGTTATGTTTACATGGACCAAGGTATGTTGATACAGTGTTTATTGTGCATTTATTACCAAAAAACCCAAGATGATAGAATTTGTTTGCTTAAAGATTAAATACTGAATTGCAGCAGAGATCTCTGAATATATACCTAAGTACACAAGTTGTTACATTTATTGTTTAACAACCATATTCATTAATTCTAAGTAGTAGAGATTCTGCTCTCTTGTATTAGTCAAGATTAGAGTGGTACTGGAAATACACTGCAGGTCAGGCAGCATCCGAGGAGCAGGAAAATTGGCTTCGGGCAGGAGCCCTTCATCAGGAATGATTCCTGATGAAGGGCTCCTGCCCGAAACACCGATTTTTCTGTTCCTCCGATGGTGCCTGACCTGCTGTGCATTTCCTGCACCACTCTAATCTTGACTCTAATCTCCAGCATTTGTAGTCCTCACTTTCGCCCATTGTATTAGTCAAGTCAAATGTAAAGCAATTTTGTTCAATACCACTCCGCTATTGGAAATAAAACTACTTTCCCACCTGATTTGTCATTGAATTCTTACCATACTATTTTTTGATTTATATCTCTAGCTTTGTTTTAGCTGTTGCTGACTTCCTGAGTTCACTGTGACTTTAATAGTTGATCATATTCATAATTGAGTCATGATTCTCAAAGTGGAGATGGAAGCTGTATTTTCTGTGGTAAGCATGTATGCCAAGTGTTAGATGCTTCCTGACCCTAACTTATTGTTTATTTCAGGTGCTGTAGTGCTGGAATTCTCATGTTTTGATGAAGCAGAGAGGATTTATACACAAGTTAAAGATACTACTGTCAATGACAGACACCTCACAACAGTTATAATCCCAGTCATTGAGGTAAATTCCTGAAAAGCTTTTTATAAGCTAATTGGGTAAATGGAGGGTAAATGGAACAATTAACTTCTGACATTTTGCTTTCCATCCAATGCCAAGTGTAAGATAAAATCTCATTGCCCCAAGTGACAGTGCAAAAATTAGGTTTTGCTTACATGCTTCTTTCATCCAATTAATGATTTAGTGCTTTATTCAAAGGGCAGCCTCAATACTGCCCTTCCAAACAGGTGAAGCAGTGCTTCAGCACTCTGACACTGAGTATCACTCCCTCAAGGCTGACTGTCCGATGCTAGCATTCCTTCTGTACTGACTTTCCAATTGTGCGGCACTTTGTCAGTATGACTTCAAACACCAACTCCGTTGCCCCATAAACCAAATAGCACCTCTGCTGATCCAGTCCTCTGGCAGAGCAGTACTCATTTAGTGTGACACTCTCTCAGTGTGGACCCTTCTTTAATGTCATAGAATCATAAAGATATACAGCATGGAAACAGACCATTCAGTCCAACCTGTCCATGCTGACCAGATATCCCAACCCAATCTAGTCCCACCTACCAGCACCTGGCCCATATCCCTCCAAATCCTTCCTATTCATATATCCATCCAAATGCCTCTTAAATGTTGCAATTGTACCAGCCTCCAGCACATCCTCTGGCAGCTCATTCCATACCAGTACCACCCTCTGTGTGAAAAGGTTGCCCCTTAGGTCTCTTTTATATCTTTCTCCTCTCATCCTAAACCTATGCCCTCTAGTTCTGGACTCCCTGACCCCAGGGAAAAGACTTTGCCTCTTTACCCAATCCATGCCCCTCATAATTTTGAAAACCTCTGTAAGGGCACCCCACAGCCTCCAACACACCAGGGAAAACAGCCCCAGTCTGTTTAGCCTCTCCTTATAGCTCAAATCCTCCAATCCTGGCAGCATCCTTGTAAATTTTTTCTGGACCCTTTCAAGTTTCACAACATCTTTCCGATAGGAAGGAGACCAGAATTGCATGCAATGTTCCAACAGTGGCCTAACCAATGTCCTGTACAGCCCGCAACATGGCCTCTCAACTCCTATACTCAATACTCTGACCAATAAAGGAAAGCATACCAAACACCACCTTCACTATCCTATCTATCTGCGACTCCACTTTCAAGGACCTATTAACCTGCACTCCAAGGTCTCTTTGTTCAGCAACACTCGCTAGGACCTTACCATAAAGTGTATAAATCTTGCTAAGATTTGCTTTCCCAAAATGCAGCACCTCACATTTATCTGAATTAAACGCCATCTGCCACTTCTCAGCCCATTGGCCCATCTGGTCCAGATCCTGTTGTAATCTGAGATAACCTTCTTCGCTGTCCACTACACCTCCAATTTAGGTGCTATCTGCAAACTTACTAACTATACCTCTTATGCTCGCATCCAAATCATTTATGTAAATGACAAAAAGTAGAGGACCCAGCACCGATCCTTGTGGCACTCCACTGGTCACAGGCCTCCAGTCTGCAAAACAGCCCTCCACCACCACCCTCTGTCTTCTACCTTTGAGCCAGTTCTATATCCAAATGGCTAGTTCTCCCTGTAATCTATGAGATCTAACCTTGCTAATCAGTCTCCCATGGGGAACCTTGTCAAATGCCTTCCTGAAATCCATATAGATCACATCTACCACTCTGTCCTCTTTAATCCTCTTTGTTACTTCTTCAAAAAACTCCATCAAGTTTGAGAGACATGATTTCCCATGCACAAAGCCATGTTGACTATCCCTAATCAGTCCTTGCCTTTCCAAATACATGTACATCCTGTCCCTCAGGATTCCTTCCAGCAACTTGCCCACCACCGAGATCAGGCTCACTGGTCTATGATTTCCTGGCTTGTCCTTACCACCCTTCTTAAACAGTGGCACCACGTTTGCCAACCTCCAGTCCTCCGGCACCTCACTTGTGACTATCGATGATGCAAATATCTCAGCAAGAGGCCCAGCAATCACTTCTCTAGCTTCCAGTTCAGAGCTTCCTCAGTACTGACTCTCCTTCAGCGTGATGGTCCAACCATACTGAAGCAAACCTCGAATGCTGGAAAAATTCAGGAGGACTCTGATCAGACCAGATTTCCAGCATACATAGTATTTTGTTTTTATCCCTCAGTACTGATCCCCACTCAGTGTGAGACTGTCTCAGTACTGACCGCCTTCAGCGTGAGACTACCTCAGTACTGACCCTTTGACAGGAAACCTGATGAAGAGTTTATCCCCGAAAGTCAATTCTCCTACTCCTCGGATGCTGCCTGACCTCCTGTGCTTTTCCAGCACCACATTCTCAACAAAGTTTATTTGGAAGCACTAGCTTTCGGAGCACTGCTCCTTCATCAGGCAACTTTAAAGTTCTATAGTTGCTGTTAGGCAAGCTTTCCTGAAGAAGGGCTTATGCCCGAAACGTCGATTCTCCTGCTCCTCAGATGCTGCCTGGCCTGCTATGTTTTTCCAACGCGACATTTTTCAAGGCTAGCTTTCTATTCAGGGTTTTTTTAAAAATATTTTTAATGAAATTAAATTTCAGTATCTGCTATGGTGGAATGCATGTCACTGGAACATTAACCAGGATTTCTGGATTGCTAGCCTATTGAAATTATCACTGGGCCACTGTCTCCCAGCATCATCCAATCAGTGACACTGAAAGAATGGGGATATATTTCCAAATCAGGATGGTGAATGGTGTGGTGGGAATAACTACTGGTGGTATTCCCTTGTATTTTCTTTTGTTGTTCTTCTAGATGGAAGTAGTCATGCATTTGATAGGTGCTGTCTAAGGATCTCCAGAGAATGCATCTTGTAAATGAATACACAGCTGCTACTACTGAGCGTTAGCGGTGGAGAAAGTGAATGTTTATGCATTTCATGCCAGTAATCTGTTTTGTCCTGGATGGTGTCAATGTTCATAGAGTCATAGAGATGTACAGCATGGAATCAGACCCTTCAGTCCAACCCGTCCATGCTGACCAGATATCCCAACCCAATCTAGTCCCACTTGCCAGCACCCGGCCCATATCCCTCCAACCCCTTCTTATTTATATACCCATCCAAATGCCTTTTAAATGTTGCAATTGTACTAGCCTCCACCACTTCCTCTGGCAGCTCATTCCATACATGTCCCACCCTCTGTGTGAAAGATTTGCCCCTTAGCTCTCTTTTATCTTTTTCCCCTCTCACCCTAAACCTATGTCCTCTAGTTCTGGACTCACCCCCCCCCCCCGCCCCACCTAGGGAAAAGACTTTGTCTATTTATTCTATCTATGCCCCTCATGATTTTTTGTCAACCCCTAAATTGTTACCCCTCAGCCTCCGATGCTCCAGGGAAAACTGTCCCAGCCTGTTCAGCCTATCCCTGTAGCTCAAATCCTCCAACCCTGGCAACATCCTTGTAAATCTTTTCTGAACCCTATCAAGTTTCACAACATCCTTCCAATAGGAAGGAGACCAGAATTGTGCGCAGTATTCCAACAGTGGCCTAACCTGGCTGTACTTATCCAGGCAAGCGGGGAGTATTTTTTTGCGCTCCTGATCTGTGCCTTGTAAATGGTGAACAGGGTTTTTGCCAGTAAGGATTACTGCAAAATTCCTAGCATCTGACCTGCTCTTGTAGCCAGAGTATTTACATGGCTAGTTCAGTCAATTTCTGATCAATACTAACCCACCGGGTGTTGATAGTGGGGGATTCAATTATAGTACTGTCATTGAATGTCAGAATGATGGCTAGGTTTTCTCACTGGAGGTGACAAAAGGTCTTTGCTGCGTTTGGACATACTTCAATATCTGAGGAGTCACAAATTCTGCAATCATCGGTGAACCTCACCACTTTTGATCTTAAGCGGGAAGATTATTGATAAAGCAGTTGAAGATGGTTAGATCTCGAATGCCCCTCGAGGTAATCCTTGGAATTGGCCTGTAATTGAGATGACTGAGCTCTAACAACCACATCTTAATTGCTTTGTGCAATATACAATTCCCACCAGCAGAAAGGTTTCCCCAGATTCCCATTGACATTACTTTTTCCAGGGCTCGTTAATGCCACTTCCAGTCAAATATAGCCTTGATGTCAAGGGCAGTTAGCCTCGCCTCATCTCTGGAATTCAGTTGTTTTGATCATGTTTGAACCAAGGCTTTAATGTGGCTGGGAGCTGAGTGACCCTGGTAGAATCTAAACTGAGTGTCAGTGAGCAGATTATTGTTAAGCAAGTGTTGCTTGATAGCACTGTTGATGACCCTTCCCAATATCTTTACTGATGATTGAGAATAGGCTGGGAGGGCAATAATTAGCTGGGTCAGATTTGTACAGCTTTTCGTACACAAGGCATACCTGGACAATTTTCCATATTGTTTGGTAGATGCCAGTGTTGTAGTTGTACTGGAAGAATATTGTCATGGCCCATTACCTTTGCAGTATTCAATGCATTCAACCATTTTTTAATATCACTCATTGAGTGAATTGAATTGTTTGAAGACTGGCATCAGTTTTGCTGGTGACCTGTGGAGGAGGTCAAGAGGATCACCTACTCAGCACTTCTGGGCTGCGGATTGTTGCGGATGCTTCAGTTCTATTTTTCACGTTGAAATGCCAGGCAACTCTGAAGAAGGGTCACTGGACCTGAAACATTAACTCTGTTTTCAGTCCACAACTGCTGCTAGACCTGCTGTGTTTTTTCCAGCTGTTTCTGTGTTTGTATCTAAACTGCACGGCTAAAAGCTCTTTGTTAGTGGTGTTATTTGAAACTCGACAAAGATTCTAATATTAACACCTCCTGTTTCCCCTCTGAATCTGAAAATATTGTGTGACTGTCAGTAATTTGGTCTCACCAGCAGAAGCTCGACATGAAGGAACTGACAGAAGTCAATCTGTTCTATTTGCTGAATCCGTACCCTTGACCTAAAGGGTAGTGTTCTTTTGTTACCTTTTTTCCCCAACCTGTTTTAACCTATCTCTGAATTTTTGGGACTAAGAGGATGCAGTTTAGATTAGATTAGATTACATTACAGTGTAGAAACAGGCCCTTCGGCCCAACAAGTCCACACCGACCCGCCGAAGCGAAACCCACCCATACCCCTACATTTACCCCTTACCTAACACTACGGGCAATTTAATTCTACAGAACAGCTCAGTTGATCGCCAGTTTTACCACTTGTATAAAAAAAAGTTTATTTGTAATCTGTATTTTAGTTTGTTGAGGAAATATTTTGAAAGACTCTTTTGTTTAGATAACAGTTTAAAAAAAAACAAATTAGGCATTTTGATGATTAAATAAAGTGCTTACAGTATGGCTTATAGAGTAGTGGGCTTGATGACCAATGCACTGTTCCCATCAGGAACATAGGAATAGGAGTAGTCTATTCAGCCCCTCAAGACTGTTCCACCATTCAATGAGATCGTGGCTGATCTATAGCCTAACTCCATACATCTGCCTTTGGCCCTTATCCCTTAATACCATCACTTAACAAAAAGTTATCTGTTTCATATTTAAAGTTAACAACTGATCCTGTGTCCACTGCCATTTGTGGAAGATAATTCGAACCATCAGTCACCCTTTGTATATTAAAGTGCTTCCTAACATCTCTCCTGAATGGTCTGGCACTAATTCGCACAATATGCTCCCTAGTTCTAGAATCCCCAACCAATGGAAGTAGTTTATTGTTATCTATCTAACCTTGGAGACTTTGATCAGATCACCCCTTAATCTTCTAAATTCTAGAGTATAACTTCTCCTTAAAGCTTAAATCCTGAAGTTATCATTCTTGTTGCACTCTCTCCAAGGTTAATATATCGTTGCTGAGGTGTGGTGCCCAGATCTCTCACAGTACGTCTAACCAGGGTTTTGTATAACTGCAGCATGATTTCTGCATCCTTGCATTCCAGCCCTCTCAATATAAAGCATTCCTGTTAATTATATTTTAAAGATTTATGCACCTGAACCAGTGTGTTTAACTTCATACCACCTAGAAAGTACAATGATCTATCCTTTAAGGAAAGGCCGTCAGCATTCTCAGAGACCCATCCCACCCTGGCAGTGCTTTTCTACAACCTCTACCGTGGGGGACAAGGTACAGAAGCCTGAACATACACCAGCCCATTTCGAGACAGTTTCTAACCTACTGTTGTTAGAATACTGAATGGACTCACAAACTCTTAACATTCACCTGTACCTGTGTTTTGGTTTTTGCTGCTGTTTACCTATTATTTACTTTATCACTGTTATTTAACTATGTGATCTGCCTGTATTGCTTGCAAGACAAAGCTTTTCACTGTGCCTCGGTACATGTGACAATCAATTCAATTCAATTCAATTCATTTCAATTTTTTCAGTCCAAAATAGATAACCTCTCACTTGTTTACATTGAACTCCCATCTGCCATAGTTTTGTCTATTCGCTTAGTCTATCAATATTGTTACAATGTGGAGGCTGAACCCCTCTGTTAATTAAAACCAAATACCCAGAAAAACTCACCTCGCCTCGTAATCTATTAAAAGTATGAGGGAGTGAAAAAGAGCTCCTAATTTCCACTGTTTAAAGAAAAATAGCAATTTATTTTCCTAACAGAACACTAATCAAAACGTATTAACAAATCTAACTCCCTTTTTCTTAATTAATTACTATCTGACCTCAACTCTATAAAAATGCTGCTCCAATAACACCATTGTTAAACATTACATTAACTTAATCTCAAGTCTACACTGTCTCTGTCTTATCGGCTGTCTTCAATCTTTCGTCTGATGATCTCCCTGGGGTGTCTTCTTACGTTTTACTGCTTTTACAGGAAAAGGTACCTTTTGATAGAGAGTGCCTTCTTATTTCCTTGAGAGCAAGATGATAGATGGGCAGTTAGCTGTCTGACTCTATGGCATTTGCTCTGTAGTTCGGTGGTGATAGTTCTGACCAATTTTCAAAATGTCCTGGTTTAAAATCCCCCAACATCATTGATCCGATGTTGTCAATACAATAAATTTAAATTTAATTGGCTTTTATTATCTTGGGCATAAATTAAATTAGTTGGTTAAATTTGAATTGTTGTCAAAATAGCAACCAAAACTCCGGAATCCAGTTAACAACCATTTGCTATGTATATCTATTTTGGAACAGCCTGTCTCTTAGCTGCTATGTTTTGCAGATGCGGCTGGCCTTTAAATTCACTTTAACAATTCAAAAAATACTTTCTATATTAAAACATATATTTTTTTGACTATGTAACAATATCCCTTTGTAATTTTATGCTATTATCTACACTGTCTACAATGCTACCTAACTGTGTGTCATCACAAATTTGGATATTTGGCTTTACGTGCCACTATCAAAGTAACTATTAGTACTGTAATAATTTTAAAAATCTCAATGAAATTTTTTCTTGACCACCTAAACACTAATGGAAATAGTCAATTCCACTTGACAATTCATTTATTGCAACCAACAAGGACTCTTAGCTATTGATTTTGATAGAAGTGCAGTGTTACTGTTCACAGAAATATATCTCATTGCCTCTATCAGTTAAATATGTACTATTGATAACTATAATGGGGAAAATATATACTTAAATTGAGAAATGTAAGTAAATTTGTGTTGCACTTCTTACTGAGGCAGAATTATTCCATTGTGTAAAGTCTACCTTGTTATTTTTCTGTATTTTTAACTGTGGACGAGAATGGAAAAGATTGATTTTAATTTAAAAGCAAAGGTTATGGAACGAGTTGCTATACTAATTGAAAACCAAGTTACTGAAACATATTGTAACTCTGATTTGGAGATGCTGGTGTTGGACTGGGGTGTACAAAGTTACAAATCACACAATACCAGGTTATAGTCCAACAGGTTTAATGGAAGCACTAGCTTTCAGAGCAAAGCTCCTTCATCAGGTGGTTGTGGAGGACACAATTGTAAGACACAATTTATAGCAAAAGTTCACAGTGTAATGTAACTGAAATTATACATTGAAAAATACCTTGATTGTTTGTTAAGTCTCTTCATCTGTTAGAATGACCACGTTAGTTTCATTTCTTTCATATATAAATCACAAAACGTCTTTTAAAAGTTACATTCTCAGGTTAACTGTAACAATTGTCGTCAGCACAAATAAGATGTTGAGATGTTGGAGGTGTTAGCCCTCTGTGTTCCCTGTGTGTGTAATTTGTAATATTGTAACTCGTGTTTACACTGCTGCTTTATTCAAGCCGTGGCGGAGGCTGTTTGTAGATATTTCCTGATCCACCTGTTCAGAGATGTAATTTCACATCTCTGGAGCAGATGTGACTTGAACACAGGCCTCCAGAAATAGAGGCAGTACCACTGCACTACACAGCCAAATAGAGGTGGATGTTTATATCCTAGCTGGCAGCAGGGGAGTAGTATACAAAATGAGATTCAGTCATTGATTCAGATATTGACTTTGTAAAGGATTTTTTTGTGTTTTTCACTGTGGACTGAAATCAGAAAGGGGTTGTTTTAAAGCCAAATGTTAGGGATGGAATTGCTGCACTTCTAAAAGCCAGTTATTGAACCTCATTTTAAGTCAAGTTTCTACAGCTGCTTTGTTAAAGCAGTAGAGCAGGTTCTTTGCAGACAGGCTGGCACAAGGGGCTGATCACAGGTTGCTGATTGGTTTGAAGACATGTAACCAGTTGTGGATGACAAAGGCTTTCAGCATGACAGCAGCCAATTGATTGGATGCTGGGAACCAAACTCAGCTTTTCGGTGTGCACAATCCTGCCTTTGGACAGCTGCAAGGGCAGATGATGTCTTTCTCTCCTATGCGATACCTAAAGCCTAAAGAAAATTGCTATAAGCTGGGCCTTTAAACAGGAACTAAAAATCTTTAAATTAGTGTGCCAATCACTTGTGCCTCCTGCAAAGAAGTGAAAAGAATTTGGAGAAAAGAGACTGAACAGAAAATCCTGGTAATCAACAGGATCATCTCAGTGAACCATGTTTATTGTTATAAACAGTTATATTCATTAAGTAGCACAACCTGGTCTGTTTTCTTTTGTTAACCTGAGTTTATCTGACAGGTAAATAAGGGATGTGTGTACCTTGACAAAATTTTTAACTTTTTGACAATTTCCAGCCAGCCCCAATGTAGCATCATGATGGTTTTGAAACTTGGGTGTCAGTTACATACGTTGATGCAGTGGCTGCATTGATGCCTAGCTTTCAAACAAAACACTATTAAATATTACAAATCACTGTTGTTAGGTCAGTATATTGGAACCCCTTCCCTAATAGCACTTTGGGTACCTATACTAAATGGATTGCAGTGGTTCAAAAATGTTACTTCACATCACTTTCTCCAGAGCAATTCATAAAATGAATTATGGTTGAGCAATAAATACTGGGCCTTTGATGGTGGTGCCCATTACACATGAATGAAAAGAAAGAGTTCTAGAAGACTCAGGAATTTTTATTTAAACTATCATACCAAAACATTGCAACATGGAGTGTGACATTTATTTCTCTGTTCTGCCAATTTCTGTCTTTTGTCGTTAGCTGATTTTTCAAAGGATTTCAGGTAAGTGTTAATTTTAAAATGTAGAATAGGGAGTTACGTATAGCCTTAGTATCTGTCTTAGCCTATGCTTGTAGAACATGTATTGTTTTTGTGTTTCCTGTGTTGTTATATCTGTCCATATGAAGCCACCTGTAACATTGTTGGAAAATGCTGGACAGTCACACTTTTAAAAGACAATCTATTTCCCTCTGAGGTTCCTCCAACATATGAGAAGGTTCATTGAGGTTCCTGCTCTACATGGATCACAGAATTGAGTGTGAATTCCTGACCTACATTCCTCCTCATTTTCTGGTGCTATCTAAAACTTGGAAGCACCTCAGATCTTGATCAGCATTCCTCCTACATATAGTTTCACATCATATATGTATTATAAACTCAGGCATATATTAAAAAACATTATTTCGGACATCGTTTGAAACTAATGTAAGGATATTTCATTGTATTTAAAAATATACTGTTGCAGACAGTGCTGTGGATTTGTTACCTTCTGTGTTGTCTGTAATACATAATTATGCTTACACTATAGAGGAGTTTGCAATTTTGTGAGATTATTAAATGTATAAAATAATTCTTCACTATTTTATTTAAAGACTTGCACTTCTATACTCTTCTTCCTCAAGTCTAGCTAGTTTGTCTAGTTACTTCTTAAATGCATCAGTATTATTCATTTCAACCACTTCCTGTGATAGTGGATTCTATCTTCCCATTTCTCTTTGAGTAAAGATATTTGATCTGAATTCCTGATTATCTTATATTGGTTTCCTCTACTTTCGCTTTGCCCAACAAGAGGAAACACTCTCTGTATCCACTTATGTTTGAAAGATCTCCAGTGGATCACTCCTCAACCTTCTATTTTTAGGAGGGAAGATGCCAAGCCTATTAATCATTTACTGATGATCTAAATCCCCATATTTCCGGTGTCATTCTTATAAATCTTCTCTACAACCTCTTTCATGCCTCACTACCCTTAATCAGTTATATTCACTATAACTGACTGATTAAGGAATGTTAGATGGTATGTTTGTTTGTGTAGCTATATATACTGGATTAAAGACAGGATTCTTGGCAGTGTGGAGGAACAGAGGGATCTTGGTGTGCAAGTACATAGATCCCTAAAATTTGCCACCCAAATGGATAGGGTTGTTAAGAAGGCATATGGTGTTTTGGCTTTCATTAACAGGAGGATCGAGTTTAAGAGCTGCAAAGTTTTGCTACAGCTTTACAAGTCCCTGGTGAGACCACACTTGAAATGTTGTGTCCAGTTCTGGTCGCCCTACTATAGGAAAGATACAGAGGCTTTGGAAAGGGTGCAAAGAAAGCTTACCAGGATGCTGCCTGGACTGGAGGGCTAGTCTTATGAAGAAAGGTTGACTAAGCTTGGACTTTTCTCTCTGGAGAGAAGGAGGAAGAGAGGAGACCTGATCGAGGTATACAAGATAATGAGAGGAATGGATAGAGTCAATAGCCAGAGACTTTTCCCCAGGGCAGGATTGACTGGGATGGGGGGTCATAGTATATTTAGTATTTAATATATTAGGAGGAAGGTATAGAGGAGACATCAGAGGTAGGTTCTTTACGCAGAGAGTTGTGAATGCATGGAATGCGTTGCCAGTGGTGGTGGTAGAAGCAGAGTCATTGGGGACATTTAAGCACCTGTTGGACATGCACATGGACAGCAGTGAATTGAGGGGTATGTAGGTAGGGTTATTCTGTTTTACATTAGATTTAATCCTCGGCACAACATCGTAGGCCGAAGGGCATGTTCTGTGCTGTAATGTTCTATGTTCTATATTCTAGTGCTATAATACATGACACATATCGCACACTTGGTCAGTGATGCTTGTTGTCCCTTTCACAAATCAAGCATTACTTTATTGTCTTCACTGCTTTTAATAGAAACATAGAACATTACAGCACAGTACAGCCCTTTGGCCCTTAATGTTGTGCGGACCTGTGGAAGCAATCTGAATCCCATCTAAGCTACTCTATTCCATTCTCGTCCATATGCCTATCCAATGACCATTCAAATGTTCTTAAAGTTGGCGAGTCTGCTACTGTTGCAGGCAATACGTTCCATGCTTCTACTACTCTCTGAGTAAAGAAACTACCTCTGACACCTGTCCTTTGTCTATCTCCCCTCAATTTAAAGCTATGTCCCCTTGTGCTAGCCATCGCCATCTGAGGGAAAAAAGCTCTCCCTGTCCTGCCTATTTAACCCTCTGATTATCTTATATGTTTCAGTTAAGTCACCTCTCAACCTTCTTCTCTCTCACAAAAACAGCCTCAAGTCTTTCAGCCTTTCCTTGTAAAACCTTCCCTCCATACCAGGCAACATCCTAGTAAATCTCCTCTGAACCCTCTCCAAAGCTTCCACATCCTTCCTAGAATGTGGTGACCAGAACTGTACACAATCCTCCAAATTTGGCCTTGCCAGAGTTTTGTATAGTAGCAGCATGATCTCATGGTTCCGAAACTCAATCCCTCTATCAATAAAAGTTAACACACAGTGTGTCTTCTTAACAACCCTATCAACCTGGTAGCAACTTTCAAGGAGCTATGTACCTGGACAGTAAGATCTTTCTGCGAGTATGTGAATACATTTTGAGTGTTATTAGTTAAGGATGTTTAAGTCCATTTTACATAAAGTATTTCTTTAGCCAGTTAGCTTTGTTTGGCAGATTTACATTCAGCCAATGTTTCTACCAACATTTTCGAAACTGAGACTATAGTCAGTGTTTCTATGTTCCTTAAGGTTTTTTTTTTCACCACCAGGTCACACAGCTACCACAAGATTCTTACCCTCTCCTTCTGTTTGTTAATCCAAAGAGTGGAGCCCTTAAAGGGCGAGAACTTCTGTACAGCTTCCGGAAGCTTCTGAATCCCCATCAGGTTTTTGACCTTTCTAATGGAGGGCCTCTATCTGGGTAATGTCCTTTTGTACATATCATTTTGTCAAACAAAGCTTTAGCATTTTAAAACAAAAACAGAAATTGCTGGAGAAATTTAGCAGGTCTGGCAGCATCTGGGGAAAGAAAGCAAAGTCAGTGTTTCAGGTCCAGTGACCCTTTATCAGAATTAGTAGTAGCTAGGAAAAGATGGTATTCATGCTGAAAATGGAGGTTTGAATGGGGTAAAGGAGTGAGTGATAGGTGGAGACGGAGCCCAGAAGGAGAGAAAGACAGTTAGGCAAACAGAGACGGTTAACACTAAGCTAGGGAGAAAGAAAAGCTGGTACTGGGGACCATAGCATTAGGATTATCCTCTATCCCCGTTCGGAGGTTTCTTTCTCCCGGCTTAACATTATCCATCCCTTCATTTGTCTAACTGTCTTTTTCTCCCTCTGGCTCTGTCTCCACCTATCACCCACTCCTTTACCCCCACCATCCTCATCTTCAGCAAATATACCACCCTTTTCTAGCTACTACTCAATCTAATGAAGAGCCACTGGGCCTGAATCATTGATGTTGCTTTCTTTCCACAGATGCTGCCAGAGCTGCTAAGTTTCTCCAATGATATCTTCTTTAGTTTCAGATTTCCAACATCCGCAATTTTTGCTTTGTTTTAGCATTTTGGAGTCTTCTGATATTCGGCACAAAAATATTAATTCCACTTCTACTGGAACCACTGCATTGTGACCTAACCTTTGCCCATTTGGTGCCCATCTGAATTCACTCTTATGATAGGCTGAACAGCCTCCTGTGCTGTTGTGGTGCAAATTGTGGTCTTGATGTTGAAGTAATGAATCATCTAACAGATTTTAATGCTAGATTTAAATGGCATGACAAATGGCTTTGAATTTTGTGTTCATTAACATAATCTGAGAAGTCATTACTTTAACTGAAGCACTTGCTTGAGCCTAATGTTTTTGACACTTAGTTATCAGTTAGAGTCATAGAGACGTACAGCACAGAAATAGACCCTTCAGTCCAACACGTCCATCCTGACCAGTATCCTAAATTAATCTAGTCCCATTTTCCAGAACTTGGCCCACATCCCTGTGAGCCCTTCCTAACCATGTACCCTTATAGATGCCTTTTAAATATTGTAATTGTACCAACCTCCACTACTTCATCTGGTAGCTCATTCCAAGCATGCACCACCCTCTGTGATAAAAAAAATTGCCCCTTAGGTCCATTTTAAATCTCCCCACCCCCCCCCCCCCCTTACCTTAAACCTATGCCCTCTAGTTTTGAATTCCCCCACCTTGGGGAAAAAAACCTTGGCTATTGATCCTATCCATGCCCTTAATGATTTTATAAACCTCCAGAAGGTTACCCCCCCCACCCCAGGCTCCCGTACACCAGGGAAAATAGATCCAACCTATTCAGCCCCTTTCTATAACTTGAATCCTCCAACCCTGGCAACATGCTTGTAAATCTTTTCTCTATCCTTTCAAGTTTTACAACATCCTTCCTATAGTAGGGAGACCAGAATTATATGCAGTATTCCAAAAGTGACCTAACCAATGTCCCGTACAGCTGCAACATGACCTCCCAACTCCTGAATGCTCTGACCAATAAAGGGAAGTATACCAAATGCAGCTTTCACTAACCTTCACCTTCAAGGAACTATGAACCTGCACTCCAAGGTCTCTTTTTTTCAGCAACACTTCCCAGGACCTTACCATTAAGTGTATGAGTCCTGCCCTGATTTGCCTTTCCAAAATGCAGCACCTCACATTTATCGAAATTAAACTCCATCTGCCACTCGTCAGCCCATTGGCTGATCTGCTCAAGATCCCGTTGTACTCTGAGGTAACCTTTTTATCTATCCGCTACTCCTCCAGTTTTGATGTCATCTGCAAACTTACTAACTGTACCTTCTATTTTCACATTTAAATCATTTATATAAATGACGAAAAGCAGTGGACCCAGCACCGATCTTTGTGGCACACTGCTGATCAGTCTAAAAAGCAACCCTCCTCCACCACCACCCTCTGTCTTCTACCTTCAAGCCAGTTCTGGATCGAAATGGCTAGTTCTCCCTATATTACTTGTGATCTAACCTTACCAACCAGTCTACCATGTGGAACCTTGTTGAACGCCTTACTGAAGTCCATATAGATCACGTCCACTGCACTGTCCTCATCAGTCCTGTTTGTTCCTTCAAACAACTCGATCAAGTTACTGAGACATGATTTCCCACACACAAAGCCATGTTGATTATTCCTAATCAGTCCTTACCTTTCCAAAGACATGTAAGTCCTGTCTATCATGATTCCCTCCAACAACCTGCCCACCACTGATGTCAGGTTCACCGGTCTATAGTTTCCTGGCTTTTCCTTACCAGCTTTCTTAAATAGTGTTCTCCAGTAGTGTTGGCACCTCACCTGTAGCGATTGATGATACAAATATCTCAGCAAGGGGCCCAGCAATCACTTCCCTAGCTTCTCACAGAGCCAGCATTTGGCCCATTTCCCCTAAACCCTACCTATTCATATACCTATCCAGATGTCTTTTAAATGTTGTAATTGTACCAGCCTCCACCACTTCCTCTGGCAGTTCATTTCATTTCTGGTTGACTCTCTTCGTGAAAAATGTTGCCCTTTAGGTCCCTTTTAAATTTTTTCACTCTCTCCTTAAACCTATGCCCTCTAGTTTTCACAACCCCCCCCCCCCCCCCTGCAGAAAATATCTTGTATATTTATCCTTTGCATGCCCCTCATGCTTTGATAAACCTCTATAAGGTCATCCCTCAGACTCCAACGCTCCAGGGAAAACAGCCCCAGTCTATTCAGCCTCTCCCTGTAGCTCAAAACCTCCAACTCTGGAAACATCCTTGCAAATCTTTTCTGAACCCTTTCCAGTTACGCAATATCTTTTCTGTAGCAGGAATAGAAGTCACATGACAGCAGGTTATAATCCAACAGGTTTATTTGAAATCACAAGCTTTCGAAGTGCTGCTCCTTTGTCAGGTGAAGTGTAGGGAGGCGCACTGGCACAGAATGTCGACAGACTGAATAACAAGTCTTTCCAGGTGATCAGAAATGTCAGGCAGTGTGAATTAAGTGTCAAAGCTGAATAACAAGTGAAGGGATGACCTCTGATCCAATTAATTGAGTCAGAAAGATAATTACAAAAAATTAAAAATAAAGTGGTGCTGGGGCCAAATGGCTGGAGTAACGTGATCGCTTTCAAAGTCACATGCCAAGGATTTAAATGATTCCTCCCCATGATTACAAAGGAAGAAAATACTGTCAATGTACCTGGTGTATAGCATTGATTGGAGGCCCTGTGCAGCAAAGAAATCTTGGTTGAAAATGTGCGCAAAAATGTTGGCGTATTGGAGTGCAAAGTTGGCGAGGAATCACTGAAATGACTATGCAACAATATCAAGTTTCATCCCACCATCAGACTTGCGTGCACTACTCTTCAGAATCAGTCTCATTCTTGCACACATGCATCTCCATCAAGGATGGGCACCTCAGCACTTCACTCTACCACAAGCCCATGAACAACTTCATGAAGCAGCACTTCTCCACCTTCCACCCTAAAAATGTTAAAGAAGCCATCTCTTACAGACAAGTCCTGCGTATATGCAGAACATGGTCAGAAGAAGAGGAATGCGATGGACACCTAGAGATCCTAAAAGATGCCCTCATAAGAACAGGGTTTGTTGCTCAAATCATCGACCTCCAGTTCTGACGTGCCAAAAAACCACAACAATCTCCTCAAGACAGACACGGGACATGACTGATAGAGTATTCTTCTTCGTCCAGTACTTCCGTGGAGCGGAGAAACTACGTCATGTTCTTCACAGCCTTCAACATGTCATTGATGATGACAAACATCTTGGCAAGTTCAACCCTTACGCTTGCACTTCTCGCTTTCAAACAACTGCCAAACCTTAAACATACCATCGTTCACAGCAAACTATCCAGCCTTCAGAACAACATTGACCACAACACCACACAACCCTGTCATGGTAATCTCTGCAAGACATGCCAGATCATTGACATGGATACTACCATTACCTGTGGGAACATCATCGACCTCGTACACAACAGGTACTAAGTGTATGGCTAATGTTGTCTACCTCATATGCTGCAGGCAAGGTATATTGGCAAAACCATGCAGATGTTACGGCAAAGGGTGAATGAACACCCAGCATCAATCGCCAGAAAGGAATGTTCCCTCCCCATCAGGAAACACTTCAGTGATCAAGAACATTCAGCCTCCGATCTTTGGGTAAGCATCCCCCAAGATGGCCTTCGAGATGCACAACAACTCAGAATTGCTGAGTGGAAACTGATAGCTAAGTTCCATTTCTATGAAGACACCATGAACCCCGTGATCTTGGTTTCATATCATGCTACATGTAATACTGTTTTGGATTTGTAAAATCTTTCTTACTGTTCTGGTTTAACACCATCACATTGATAACTTATGATCTTTCTACCTTAATTAGTTTGAACAGTTTTGGATTACTCATTACTTTGAGTAGACCCTCGGTGTGTATCTCTTTGTATCTGTCATGTTATTCCACCCATTGCTTTGTCTCAGCACCACCTTATTTTTAATTTTTTGTAATTATATCTCTGTCTCAATTAATCCCTTCACTTGCTAATCAGCTGTTGACACTAGTCACACCGTCTGACACCTTTGATCCCCTGCAGAAACTTGTTATTCAGCCTAATTACAGCCTGCTGTGCTATCTTTTGATCTCTCTGCCTATAAATTCTGTACCTATGTGCTTCCCTTTACTTCACCTGACGAAGAAGCAGCACTTCAAAAGCTTCTGATTTCAAAAAAACCTGTTGGACTATAGCCTGGTGTCTTGTGACTTCTGACCTTGATCACCCCAGTCCAACACCACCAACACTTGCACACTATAGCAGAGAGACTAGAATTGAATGCAGTATTCCAAACCTTAGCCAATGTCCCATACAGTCGCAACAGAACTTCCCAACTCCTATACTCAAGGCAGTGACCAAATGCCTCCTTCTCTATCCAGTCTACCTGCAACTCCACTGTCAAGGAACTGTGAACCTGCACTCCAAGGTCTCTTTGTTCGAATACACTCCCCAGGACCTTACCATAAGTGTATAAATCCTGCCCTAATTTGCCTTTCCAAAATGTAGCACCTTGCATTTAACTAGATTAAACCCTGTCTGCCACTCGTTGGCCCATCTGTGGATGAATGTATTGAAGTTGAAAGCAATTGATTTTTGGATACTAAAGGAATTACAGGATATGGGATTAGAAAGGAAAGTGAAATTGATATACATCTATAAAATCTTATTGGATGATGAAGTGTGATTGAAGAGTCATGTCATTTTCTCACTTTTTCTTATGGTCTTATGCAGTCTGTTTATGAACTAACATGCTTCTTGCATTATGAAATCTCATTTCTCACCACCTCCAGGCTGCATACATTCCGAGAAGTTCCGTATTTCCGCATATTGGTTTGCGGAGGAGATGGAACAGTTGGTTGGGTTCTGGGTGTGCTGGAAGAGATTCGACACAAGCTGAACTGTCCTGTGCCTCCAGTTGCAGTGCTCCCTTTAGGAACAGGTGAGAGTGGGTATGGGCTGAGTGGTATATCAAGAATATGTAGAGAGAGGGAGCAGAACTCATGAGGGAAATATCCTCATTCAGTTTCCAAATTCTAGCTGCTACACTGCAACTTTTGCCTTGACACAATTTATTGCACATTTCATCCCAGCCATATTGTACCAGGTCTTCGTGCATTACATGATGCATCCTCCTACTACTCCCCAACTATCCCTATTTAATGTATTTTAGTATTCCTTTCTCCCAGGAATGATCAACATTCCTTTATAATCATCTCAACTACTGTACAAAACATCAATGTCTCATCATACTGTTAGTGTTTCTCCTGAAATTCCCTGGATTTAGTAATGATTATCATGAATATATATTTAGACTGCCAGAAACGAATGTCTCCAAAATGAGGCAGTCTGAAATCATGGGTTGTTGATACTTAGAAACCAGAAATTTGGAACTGTAACAGGATAAAGCTCTTCACACACAATTGTGATTTCCTTTGCGTTGATTAGAAGTCTCTTAACCCAACTAATACAGGCTAGATTCACAGCAAATTATGATTTTGACAGTGACCATCAAGTCATAAAGTCAAAGAATCTGACAGCATGGAGACAGCTCCTTTGGCCCAAACTGGTCCATGCCGACCAAAATGTCCACCCACGCTAACCCCATTTCCCTGCACGTAGCTAATGCTTTCCTATCCGTGTATTTGTCCAAATACCTTTTAAATGTTGTTAATGTACCTGGTTCAACCACTTCTGCTGGCAGCTCATTTCATATGCAACATATCTTCCAAACTTCAATACTCAGTGCCCTGACTGATGAAGGCCCTTGTGTAAAAAAAGTTGCCCCGTCAGGTTCCCTTGTATTCGTTCCCCTGTAACCTTAAACTAATGCCCTCTAGTCCTCGATTCACCAACCCTGGGAAAAAGATCTTATACTCCTCTACAAGGTTCCCCCCTCAGTCTCCGATGCTCTAAAGAAAATATTCCTAGCTTGTCCAACCTCTCCCTATAATTCTGACCCTTGAGTCCAAGCAACATCCTTGTAAATTTCTTCTGCACTCTTTCTGGTTTAATAACATACACCCTATAACAAGGTGACCAAAACTGAGCACAATACTCACAAGTGTGGCCTCACCAACGTTCTGTATAACTGCAACATAACTTCCAAATTTCAATACTCAGTGCCCTGACTGATGAAGGCCCGTGTGTTAAAAGCCTGCTTCACTGCCCTGAACACCTGTGACTCCACTTTTAGAGAACTATGAACCTGAACTCCAAGACCCCTCTGTTCCACTACACTCCTTAAGGCCCTACCATTCACCATGAAACTCCTACCTTGATTTGATTGTACAAAAGACCTCACACTTATCTATATTAAATCCATTTGACATTTTTCAACCCATTTCCCCAGCTGATTAAGGTCATACATAAGAAGTAGGAGCAGAAGTGTACCATCTGGCCCTTCGAGCCTGCTCCACCATTCAATAAGATCATGACTGATCTTTTCATGGCCTCAACTCCACTTAACTGCCCTCTCACCGTAACCCTTAATTCTTTTACTAACGTTTATTGAAGTAGTGTTCACTGGGCAGGGACTTCCATAGATTCACAACCCTCTGGGTGAAGAAGTTCCTTCTCAGTTCAGTCTTAAGTCTGCTTCCCCTAATTTTGAGGCAATGCACTCTTGTCCCAGTTTTACCTGTCAGTGGAAACATCCTCTGTACGTCTATCTTATCTATTTCCTTCATAATTTTATATGTTTCTATAAGATTCCCCCCTTGTCCTTTTTAAATTCCAATGAGTATAATCCCAGTCTATTCAGTCTCTCCTTATAAGCCAACCCCCTTAACTCCAGAATCAACCTACTGAACCTCCTCTACACTCCCTCCAGTGCCAATACATCCTTTCTCAAGTAAGGATACCAAAACTGCACACTGTCCTCCAGGTGTGGCCTCACCAGAGCCCTGTACAGCTGCAACATAGCCTCTCTGCTTTTAAACTCAATCCCTTTAGCAATGAAGGACAAAATTCCATTTGCATTTCTAATTACCTGTTGTACCTACAGACCATCCTTCTGTGATTCATGCACAAGGACAACCAGATCCCTCTGCGTAGCAGCATGCTGCAACTTTTTACCATTCAAGTAATAGTTCTTTGTACTGTTACTCCTATTAAAGTGGATGACTTCACATTGATTAACATAGTATTCCATCTGCCAGACCTTTGCCCACTTGCTTAAAGTATCCATGTTCCTCTGCACAGTTTCACAGTCCTGTGCACACTTTGTTCTTCCATTAATCTTAGTGTCATCTGCAGACTTTGACACACTCATCTGGTGCCTAACTCCAAATCATCTGGGTCCTGCTGCAATTTTTGATAACCTTCCTCACTGTCTTTGATACCACCTATTTTAGTGTCATCAGCAAACTTACTAATCATGCCTTGTACTTTCTTATCCAAACCATTGATACAGCTAACAAACAGTAATGGACCCAGCACAGACCCCTGAGGCACTCCACAAGTCACAGGCCTCCAGTCCGACAAGCATCCTTCTTCTATTATCCTCTGCTTCCTACCATCAAGCCAATTATGTATCCAATTTGCCAGCTCGCCCTGGATTCCATGCAATCTAACTTTGCAGAGCAGCCTACCATGTGGAACTTTATCAAAGGCTTTACTGAAATCCATAAAGACCATGTCTAATACCCTGTCCTCGTCAACCTTTCTGGTCACTTCATTAAAGAACTCTAAACAGATCTGTGAGGCATGATCTCTCACTCAAAGCCATGCTGTCTACTTCTAATCAAATCCTGTCTGATCTCTGAGTCTTCTCCAGTAACTTACCACCATAGATGTTAGCCTAACTGGTCTGTAGTTCACAGGCTTTTCTTCGCAGCCCTTCTTGAATAATGGCACAACATCGCTACACTTCAGTCTTCCGGGAACTCATCCATGGCTAATGATGATGCAAAAATATCAGCTAGTGGCCCCACAATTTCTTCTCTCGACCCGTGCAGTGCTCTTGGATATATCTGGTCAAGAGAATATTTTTCTTGAATATGTGTTATTTAGGCAAAATACACTACCTTCAGAGTCTGTTGTGAGCTCCAGTTGGGTTCATGTGCACTGGTTTGTTTATGGCAAGGACAATATCCCTTAGCTATTCACCCAAGAGTGCCAAAGTACTGAATCTTAAGATTAGCAACATGGGTCGTTATGTGGCCACTGGGGCCATTTCAAGCCACAGGTGGAAACTGTGACTTAGATTTCATGAACCATGACTACATTGATCAGTATCTACAAAATTTTCTTTCTTAAGGCAATGACCTAGCAAGGGTGTTACGTTGGGGACCTGGCTACAGTGGTGAGGATCCCTTCTCCATTCTGGTTGCAGTTGATGAAGCAGAAGAAGTCCTTATGGATCGTTGGACAATCCTCCTTGATGCTCAAGAAGTTGTTGATGGGTCTGAAAATGGTGTCCCAGAGTTGGAACCACCAAAGGTATTTGTGGGAAAAGTACATTGAAATATGAGCTGGTATGAGGATTACAGTTGGGTGTCATTAGAAAATAAAACAGTATAGCACAGGAACAGGCCCTTCAGCCCACTACGTCTGTGCTCACATTCTAAACTAATCCCATACTTGTATCCCTCCATTCCCTGCCTATGTCTGTCTAAATACCTCTTAAATGATGTTGTTAATCTGATATGGGGTTTGCTGGATCATAATGACTGAAGGCTTCATGTCAAAGGTGTGATTCAGACACTGCATCCTTGGGGAGAATATCTCTAATGTCATTGTTCTGAAAATTTTCCTCGTAACTGTTTCTTTCTCTGCAGACGCTGCCTAAATTTCTGACTGTTCTCAGCATTTTCTGGTTGTTGATGTATGAAGTTGAGGTTTTATCCTGTTACCAGATATTGTCTCTGCAAAAAAAACTAGAAAATAGTCCATTGTATTCGAAGCTTTGGAGCTGAAATGTTTCCTTGTGACTGAATGCATGACTCAACTAAATGAAATATTGCATTCACAAAAGTTCATAGCAGTCTTAGGGAGTCCTCGAGTAGAGTGCCTTCATTAATAGAAGCCATTCCATCTGTACTGTCGATATTGCATTGGTTCTGGACCATGTAGCTAATACCAAGACTCATAACTATCTATCATAGTGAAATTGATTGATGGGCAATTGCTGTCTCAGTACATTTGCTTTGATGTTAGAAAATTTGCATGAAATTATATTTATAATGAATTACAGAATCTGTCTATTTTGCCTAGCTTGCATTATTTTGAATTCAAGATAGCTAAGTAATTTGCTTAATTAGATCTTATTGTGGTTCTTATTTTACAGTGCTAATTGGAAAATGTAAGCAGTGACCTATAAAATACGTGGAATGGTTTTAAAGTGTCAATTTGTATAGATTTTTGGATATTATAATTAACTGTAAAGCTCTTTAGAAAGTTGACACACTTCAGGATGCCGAGGTAAAAGCAATGACTGCAGATGCTGGAAACCAGATTCTGGATTAGTGGTGCTGGAAGAGCACAGCAGTTCAGGCAGCATCCAAGGAGCTTCAAAATCGACGTTTCGGGCAAAAGCCCTTCATCAGGAATAAAGGCAGTGAGCCTGGAGCGTGGAGAGATAAGCTAGAGGAGGGTGGGGAGAAAGTAGCATAGAGTACAATGGGTGAGTGGGGGAGGGGATGAAGGTGATAGGTCAGGGAGGAGAGGGTGGAGTGGATAGGTGGAAAAGGAGATAGGCAGGTAGGACAAGTCCAGACAAGTCATGGAGACAGTGCTGAGCTGGAAGTTTAGAACTAGGGTGAGGTGGGGGAAGGGGAAATAAGGAAACTGTTGAAGTCCACATTGATGCCCTGGGGTTGAAGTGTTCCGAGGCGGAAGATGAGGCGTTCTTCCTCCAAGCGTCTGGTGGTGAGGGAGTGGCGGTGAAGGAGGCCCAGGACCTCCATGTCCTCGGCAGAGTGGGAGGGTGAGTTGAAATGTTGGGCCACGGGGCGGTGTGGTTGATTGGTGCGGGTGTCCCGGAGATGTTCCCTAAAGCGCTCTGCTAGGAGGCGCCCAGTCTCCCCAATGTAGAGGAGACCGCATCGGGAGCAACGGATACAATAAATGATATTAGTGGATGTGCAAGTAAAACTTTGATGGATGTGGAAGGCTCCTTTAGGGCCTTGGATAGAGGTGAGGGAGGAGGTGTGGGCGCAGGTTTTACAGTTCCTGTGGTGGCAGGGGAAAGTGCCAGGATGGGAGGGTGGGTTGTAGGGGGGCGTGGGACCTGACCAGGTAGTTACGGTGGGAACGGTCTTTGCGGAAGGTGGAAAGGGGTGGGGAGGGAAATATATCTCTGGTGGTGAGGTCTGTTTGGAGGTAGCAGAAATGGCGGCGGATGATTTGGTTTATGCGAAGGTTGGTAGGGTGGAAGGTGAGCACCAGGGGCGTTCTGTCCTGGGGTCTGAGGGCGGAGGTGCGGGATGTAGACGAGATGCGTTGGAGGGCATCTTTAACCACATGGAAAGGGAAATTGTGGTCTCTAAAGAAGGAGGCCATCTGGTGTGTTCTGTGGTGGAACTGGTCCTCCTGGGAGCAGATCCGGCGGAGGCGGAGGAATTGGGAATACGGGATGGCATTTTTGCAGGAGGTAGGGTGGGAAGAGGTGTAATCCAAGTAGCTGTGGGAGTCGGTGGATTTGTAAAAAATGTCAGTGTCAAGTCGGTCGTCATTAATGGAGATGGAGAGGTCCAGGAAGGGGAGGGAGGTGTCAGAGATGGTCCAGGTAAATTTAAGGTCAGGGTGGAATGTGTTGGTGAAGTTGATGAATTGCTCAACCTCCTCGCGGGACACGAGGTGGTGCCAATGCAGTCATCAATGTAGCGGAGGAAGAGGTGGGGAGTGGTGTAATTACAGAAGATCAACTGCTCTACGTAGCCAACAAAGAGACAGGCATAGCTGGGGCCCATACGTGTGCCCATGGCTACCCCTTTGGTCTGAAGGAAGTGGGAGGATTCAAAGGAGAAATTGTTAAGGGTGAGGACCAGTTCGGCTAAACGAATGAGAGTGTCGGTGGAGGGCTACTGTTGGGGACGTCTGCAGAGGAAAAAACGGAGGGCTTGGAGGCCCTGGTCATGGCGGATGGAGGTGTAGAGGGATTGGATATCCATGGTGAAGATGAGGCGTTGGGGGCCGGGGAAATGGAAGTCGTGGAGGACGTGGGTGGTGTCTCGAACGTATGTGGGCAGTTCCTGGACTAGGGGGGATAGGACAGTGTCGAGGTAGGTAGAGATGAGTTCAATGGGGCAGGAGCATGCTGAGACAATGGGTCGGCCAGGGTGGTCAGGCTTGTGGATCTTGGGAAGGAGGTAGAACCGGGCAGTGCGGGGTTCCCGGACTATGAGGTTGAAAGTTGTGGGTGGGAGATCTCCTGAGGTGATGAGGTTCTGTATGGTCTGGGAGATGATGGTTTGGTGATGGGGGGTGGGGTCATGGTCGAGGGGGCAGTAGGAAGAGGTGTCCTCGAGTTGACGTTTGGCTTCAGCGGTGTAGAGGTCAGTGCGCCAGACTACCACTGCGTGCCCCCTTTATCCGCTGGCTTGATGGTGAGGTTGGGATTGGAGCAGAAGGATTGGAGGGCTGCGCGTTGTGAGGGTGAAGGGTTGGAGTGGGGGAGGGAGGTAGACCGGTTGAGGCGGTTAATGTCCCGGCTGCAGTTGGAAATGAAGAGGTCGAGGGCAGGTAACCGGCCAGCGCGGGGTGTCCAGGTGGATGCAGTGTGTTGGAGGTGGGCGAAGAGGTCCTCGGAAGATGGGCGGGAGTCCTGATTGTGAAAGTAAGCTCGGAGGCAGAGGCGACGGAAGAATTGTTCGACGTCACAGCGTGTATTAAATTCATTGATGTGTGGACGGAGGGGGATGAAGGTGAGTCCTTTGCTGAGGACTGATCGTTCGTCCTCAGTGAGGGGGAGGTCTGGGGGGGATGGTGAAAACTCGGCAGGGCTGGGAGCTGGGATCTGGTGTGGGTGTAGAGCTGGGAATAGGGGCGGAAACTGTAACTGGAGTGGGTGTGATAGTGGAGGGAATGGGGGTGGAGTCATGAGCAGGGGTAGTGTTCCCCTCGGGGTTCTGGGGGGTGGGGATAGTGACAGTGGGGTCTGTGGGGGGCATGTCAGCAGAATGCAGGTGAGTGGTGCTGGTGGGGGTGGAAGTGGTGGTGACAACGGCAGTAGGGGTGGTGGAAGTCACTGCGCATGTGGCATCAGCGATGATGTGAGGGGCGGAAGTGATGTCGCGTGTGATGCATGAGGAATTGTGAGGGGTGGAAGTGATTGTAGGAGTGGCCATGATGGGGGCGGAAGTGACATGATCAATCAGGGTGGGGGTGGCAGCTGCATCAGCCGCATGGCCATTTGGTCCAATTTCTACGTTACACAGTTTTATTCTGTGATAGGTTAGGGTTACTTTCGACTTAAAAGTAGGTGCTCCAGTAGCTCAGGGATCACTGCAAGGGCCCGAACTATTTACATTCCACAATAATATCTTAGATGAAAGAACCAATTGTATTGTAGCCACATTTGTTGATAATACAAATAAAAGCAAGGAAGGAAGTTATGATGGGGACGCAGAGTCGAATGGATGTCGATGAGTTAAGCAAGTTGGCAAAAAAAAGATGTAGAATAAAATGTGGCAAAATGTGTTGTCCATTTTGATGAGAAGTGTAGAAAAGTAAAATATTATTAATGTTTAGAGAGACTGCAGAAGAATCTGGGTTTCAAAAGGTTAGCATGCAGATAGGTAGGATTGGTGCCATAGTGGTAGTCACAGAGGCATTGTAATCCAAAGGGCCAGACTAATGCTTTGATTCAAATCCCTTCATGGAAGCTGATGGAATTTAAATTAGATTAGATTAGATTACAGTGTGGAAACAGGCCCTTCGGCCCAACAAGTCCACACCGACCCGCCGAAGCGCAACCCACCCATACCCCGACATTTACCCCTTACCTAACACTATGGATAATTTAGCATGGCCAATTCACCTGGCCCTGCACATCTTTGGACAGTGGGAGGAAACCGGAGCACCCGGAGGAAACCCACGCAGACACGGGGAGAACGTGCAAACTCCACACAGTCAGTGGCCTGAGGCGGGAATTGAACCCGGGTCTCAGGCGCTGCGAGGCAGCAGTGCTAACCACTGTGCCACCGTGCCGCCCATAAATTAAATTGTTTTAATTTTGTTTTATCAATTCATGGATGTAGGTATTACTGGCTTAGCCAACATTTATTACCCATCTTTAATTCTATAGAGAGCAATTAAAAATGAATCATGTTGCTACAGATTTGGAGTCACATGTAGGCCAGACCAGTTAAGATTGGCAGATTTCCTGCCATAAAGCATATCCTTGAACAGATGGATTGTCATGACAATTGACAGTGATTACACAGTTGTCAGAGGACTAGCTTTTTATTCCTATCTACCGTAATGGGATTTGAACCCATATCCTTAGATCATTTGTTTGGAGTTCTGGATTGCAAGTCTAATTAAATTAAATTAATTTTAAAAATAAATTTTAAAAAAAATTTAAAAATAAAAATAATTTTTAAAAAATAAAAAAAACATTACAATTAAACCTCCATTAAAATCTGGAATACAAAACGAGTCTCAGTATTCATAAGCCTGAAACTGTTATTGATTGTGCTAAATCCCATCTGGGTTCACTGATGCACTATATGGAAAGAAGGCTTGAGTTCAAGACCTATCTATTGCAGAGATGTATCATAACACTTCTGAAAAGGTTGAATGAAGATATCTCAAAATGAAGATAAAGCTACAGGTTTATGAAGCCAACATGCAATTAGTTTCAAGGTTAGAGATGGTGAAGGCTTGTTCTTGTTGACCAGAGCATTGTTTTATTTTTCAAAAAGACAAAGTCACAAGATCTGAAGCATTAAATCTATTTCTGTGTCCACAGATGCTCACAGATCTGCTGAGATTGTCCAGACCTGCAGTTTTGCTGTATTCCATCATTTCATTTTTTTTTGCAGATTGTACAAATGAACAATTATTGTGGAATTGGAATTGATGCAGAACTGAGTCTTGACTTCCATCAAGCAAGGGAAGAAGATCCAGACAAGTTCAATAGCAGGTAAATCATGTCATTTGCAGCATTCAGTGCAGGAAAATTCAGCAAGATAGTCTTAGTTTGGTTGACCTATCTAGAAAACCATTGAAAGCTGAAACACTGATAAACCAAAACTGATCCTAACAATAAGACTGTGACAAATGAGAACAAGTAGAGACACAAATTTTATAAGTTCAAGGGCATCTACAAACAACCTCCCTCCATCTATTGAGGAAGAAGTACAACATTAACACAAAAAAACCTTAACAGAGAGTTCCTGGAGTCGAAGATATGAGGGTCCATTTCTTGGGAAGATTAAAGCATGGATTTTAGAAATCAATCAGGCAGTGAAGAATAAAACTGGAGCTGGTGCACACTTGACACATCGTAAGCATCCAATCTAATGACTACATTTATAGTTTACTTCTTTATGAACGCATTTGAGTCTGCAAATTAAGATTTGTGTCACCTGCAGACTTGGCCATAGTACATTCATTTTCCTCATCTAAGTCATTAATGTATATATTGTAAATGGTTGTGGACCGAGCACTAATCCTTGTGGCATGCAACAGGTTACAGATTGTCAATGGGATTGGTGACAGTACTGTACCTCAACCATTAGTTGATAGTTAATGGTTCTCCAGCGTAGCAACAGGATCCAATGAAATTCCTGTAGCAATTACTATTTTCAGTGGCACTTCTGGCAATGGAAAGCAGCTGGCCTCTTATTGGCTGACAGCTCTTGGGGTGGAGTTCCTGCAAATTAAACATCTGGCTGGCCTTTCTGTTAAAATAATGAAAGTTTTTCACTTGTTCCCCAAGTGGTAGATAAATTTCTGTCAGGAGCATTAAATTCTGCCCATTGTGTTCGCAAGCTCCAGTGTCAGAGTCCTACAGCACAGCAACAGTCCCATTGCCCCAAACTGGTCCATGTCAACCAAAATATCTACCAACCTAACCCCATTTCCCTGTACTTGGCCTATATCCTTCTAAATCTTTCCTATCAATGTATTTGTCCAAATGCCTTTTAAATGTTGTTAATGTATCTGCCTCAACCACTTCCACTGGTAGCTAATTCCAAATGCGCACCACCATCTGTGTAAAAAAAAAAAGTTGCCCCTCAGGTTTCTTTTTATTCTTTCCTCTCTAACCTTAAGCTGATGCCCTCTAGTCCATGATTCCCCAATTCTGAGAAAAAAACTGAGTGCATTCACCCTATCCATGCTTCTTATGATCTTATACACCTCTGTAAGATCTCCCCATAGTCTCCTACACTCTGAAGATAAAAAGTCCTAGCTTGTTCAATCTCTCCCTATATAACTCAGACCATTGAGTCCTGGCAGGGTCTTTGTAAATTTCTTCTGCACTCTTTCCAGGTTAATAACATCCTTCCTCACTGATGTCCTGTACAACTGCAACATAACTTCCCAACTTCAATACTCAGTGTCCTGACTGATGAAGGCCAGTGTGCCAAAAGGTTTTTTCACTGCCCTGTCTACCTGTGATTTTGTGCACCTGAACTCCAAGACCTCTCTGTTCCACTACACTCCTTAAAGCCCTACCATTCACTGTGAAACTCCTACCTTGATTTGACTTTCCAAAATGCAAGATCTCACTCTTATCAGTATTAAACGCCATTTGCCATTTCTTAGCCCACTTCCCCAGCAGATCAAGGTCCTACTGCAATTTCTGATAACCTTCCTCACTGTCCATGATACCATCTATTTTAGTGTCATCAGCAAGCTTACTAATCATGCCTTGTACATTATCATCCAAATCATTGATAAAGATAGTAAACAGTAATGACCCCTGATGCACTCCACTAGTCACAAGCCTCCAGTCTGACATGCATCCTTCCATTATTACCCTCTGCTTCCTACCATCAAACCAGTTGTGTATTCATATTTAATGTATTAGTTCTGTGAATGGTGCCATGGATTTTTACATTGGTTGGGACAGGATAGCACTCTAACATTTTAGCTTGGAAGTGAAAAGAAAGGCTTGCATTTATTTGTGTATTTATTCCTTCACGGCAAGTATTTGTTGCCCATTGCTAAATTGCCCTTGAATTGAATGCCTTGCCATAGTCATTTCAGAGGGCAATTCAGAGTCAAGCACATTACTGTGGATCTGGACTCACGTGTAGGATAGATCAGGTAAGGTCAGCAAATTTCCTTCTTTAAAGGACATTAATCTGTAGAATTAATATTTACGAAAACCGATAGTTTTATGACCACCATGACTGAGATTAGGTTTACATTCCAGATTTATTAATTTAATAATTAAATTTGCTGTTGTGGTGGGATTTCAATCAACTTTCAAACATTTTAGAATACCTGTGGATTACTAGTCCAGTGGCATTGCCATTACACCAACATCTCCAATTTTTAAGGCATCTTTCCTAATCTCGGAATGTAAGCTTTTTTTAGGTGTACTGCTTAGCATGATGCCTCTAGCAATGCCATGTCCTTCTGTACTGCGTTGAGATGTCAGCTACAATTATGCCCCCAAACCCGTGAGAGCATAACTAGGTGCAGGAGTAGGCAATATAATCTGTCATGCCTGCTTTTCAATTTGATACAACCATGGCTGACCTCACCTTGGTCTCACTTCCACTTTCCTGCCCACTCTCCATAACCCTTCAACCTGTTAATAATTTAAAAAATCTACTCCTCTTTAAATTTATTCTGTGTTCCGACATCCACTGCAAGCAAGACACTGCAAAATTTCTGCGTTACCAAAAACTATAAAGATGATACTTCTGAGATGTTTTATCTCTGTTAAAATCTTCTCTAGTGCATCTAAAACATAAATTAAACAATATTGGCTGTAAATGTTTTGGTCTTTCTATCCAACAAGCTCTTAATTTCAGTATTTGGAACCAGTAACTAATAAATCTCATTAAAATCCTGCTGTTCACATCTTTGCCATTTGCTTACCCTTACAAAGCATTTTGTAAACCTGTATTGTTGAAATGGATTGGCAACTAATGATGTTACTATTGCATGTTTAATTTTTGTTCGGCCTTCAAAAATATTAGCGCTACTCCATAAGATTTCTCGAATAATATCAATTCCCTTGGGAAACTGGTCATTTATGTTTCATGTAACTGGCCACCATTTTCATTTTCTTTAGTTTAATTCTTCACTTAAATATAAGATCATAGCCTTGAAATTGGCTTACAACATTCAGCATAAATGAACTCAGAGAAAAGATCCAATGCCAGAAGACAGCTGCCTGAGGAGAATGTAGGATTCATAAATAAGGATGGCATGGTGGCTCAGTGATTAGCACTGCTGCCTCACAGCGCCCGGGATGCAGGTTCGATTCCCGCATCGGGCGACTGTCTGTGTGAAGTTTGCACATTCTCCCCGTGTCTGCGTGGGTTTCCCCCGGGTGTTCTGGTTTCCTCCCACAATCCAAAGATGTGCAGGTCAGGTGAATTGGCTGTGCTAAATTGCCCATAGTGTTAGGGGCATTAATCCGGAGTAAATATAGGGTCTGGTTGGGTTACTCTTCGGAGGATCATTGTGGACTTGCGGGTTGAAGGGCCTGTTTCCATACTGTAGCGAATCTAATCTAAATAAATGAGAATTTGCAAGGACGAAGAAGAGGAGAAGGAGGAATGATTGAGGTGTAAGGCAGGGTGGGAATGTTGGTGTTACAATGGTTACTGAACAGATGGAAGGGAGAGCATTTGAGGAAACAGTTGAAGACTCTCAGTGACACCTGAGTAGCTGGATGAATGATTTCAATTTGAAAATCATTTTTGCTAAGAAATCTCTTGTTTGTTGATGCTGAAGTAGTTGCACAAGAACCAATATTGCAAAGCGCTCTGAAATATCTATTAGGTTTTCTGGAAAGCCTGCAAAATTCCCAACCAGGTTTTGAGGCACAATCTTTTGAGCGCAAATATTGGCGTAGTCCTCTGACCATATATTGAAGTTTTAAAGCAGGTAGTGGATCCAGCTGTGAGTAGTATGCCTGTAGTATAAACCTGTCTTAAGGTCACAATCTGTTGACTCTGTCAGTGAAACATGATACTCTCTTAACTGGATCCAAATATGAATCCTTCACAATCTATTTATTCTTTTGACAACTAATTAAGGATTTTCCTACTTGACTGCAAATTCCAGTAATGATTCATCTTGAGATTATCACCTCGAAAAGCCATTTAGAAAAAAATAATTCAGGGCATGACATGAGTCAGATATATTGAAATGGGAAGTGACATTTTCAGAACACAATTTTCAATTATAATCGCACAGCAATGATTTTAATTACTTTGTTGAATTACCATAATAGTTGCCTTTTCCTTTACATTGTTTTATCACTAATCTGCCTCCACGGACTATGATTTAAACCACAGGATACTGAAATGAAATATAAATGATAGCTACAAATGAACTACAAATCTTCTCAAATGTTAGCTATATTTTCCCATTTTATACGTTTGTATTCTATACAATAAAACTCAATTTTACTTTTATTAAATACTACCTATACAGAAGTGGCCTTTTGGGCCATCAAATCTGCACCAACAAAAACTACTGTAAATCTACATTAATCCCACTTTCCAGCAGTTGACCAAACAAATTGAATGTTATGACATTTCAAGTGCTCACCAAGTATTTTTTTAAAGACTTGTGCACTTTTCTGCATCAGCCACCCTCCCAGGCATGGACTCAAAACCCTCTAGGTGAAAAAATGTTTGCTCAAATTGACTCTAACACTCTTGCCTTACTCCTTAAATTTATTGCCCCTTTAAGGGGGAAAGGCTGATTTCCATCCACTCTGTCAATGCCCTCATGATCTTGTATACCTTTATGAGGCCCCCTCTCAGTCTCCTCTGTTCTAAAGTAAACAACCTGAGCTTATCCAGCCTCTCTGTATAGTTAAACTGTTCCATCCTGTCTTGGTGAATCCCCTCTACAATCTTCTAGTGCAATCACTAACCTCCTATAGTGCGGTGACCAGAACTGCGCGTAGTATGCCAGCTGTGGCCATACCAAAGTTTTGTAAAGCTCCAACTCAACTTCTTTGCTCTTGTAATTTATAACATGACTGATAAAGGAAAGTATTCCATGTGACTTCTTAACCACTCTATTAACTTGTCTTACCACCTGTGTTCAAGCACCCCAAGATTCCTCTGTTCCTTTGAGCTTCTTCATGTCCTACCATTCATTGCGTACTTCCTTTCTTTGTTCCTTCTTCCAAAGTGCATCACTTCACACTTCTCGGGGTTAAATTCTTATCTGTCATTAATCTGGCCATCTGACCAATCCGACTATATTTTGCTGTAAAATAAGATTTTCCTCCTTACTGTCAACCCTTGATCAATTTTTGTGTAATCCAAAAGCTTTTTTTATCATTCCCCAGACACGTTTTCTTCTATTTTCTGCCTCCAGTTACACAAAGAGCATTCTACCAACACCCTCTGTCTCCTGTCAGTAAGCCACTTTTGAATCAAACTTGCCAAGTTATCCTTGACCCCAGATGGATTGATCTTTTTTCAGTTTCCCAAGTTGAATCTTGTCAAAGACTTTGCTGAAATCCATATAAACTACATCAACTGCGCTACCTTCAATTACACATCTGGTCACCATCTCAAAAAATTAAATTCTTTAGGCATGACCTCCCTCTAACGAAGCAACGCTGACTATGTCTGATCAAACCTGGCCTGTTCAAATGGAGGTTATTTATTTATTGTCGCGTGTGTTCTGTTACAAATACATTTTAATTCTCTCCTTCCAGAATTTTCTCCATTAGTTTCCTTATTACTGATATAAGACTCAATGGTCTATAATTCCTTCTTTTATCTTTGCCACCTTTCTTGAAATATGAAACCATATTAGCTGTCCTGCAGTGCTCTGGCACAATCCTGTGGCCAGAGAGGAATTAATAATTGGGTCAGAGTCTTTGTAATTTCCTCCCCCATATCCTACAGTTTCCTAGGATACAATTCATCCAGACCTGGGGATCTATACACTTTTAAGCCTGCCAAAGTCTCCATTATCTCCTCACTCTAAATGTCTAAAATGCTGAAGAACTTAGGAACTAGGAGCAGAAGTCAACAATTCAGCCCCTCAAGCGTGTTCCACATTTAATACGATCATAACACTCTTAAAACTTTAAGACAGCAGATAAGAGTCCAATGGTGTTGGAGGTAGAATTTTAGCATGGATAGACAATTGGCTCATACACAGAATACTGCAAGTGGGAATAAGTTCTTTTTCAAGTTGGCAGTCTGTAACCAGTGGGCTTCCACAAGGATCAGCACTGAGTTTGCAATTGCTTATACCAAAAATGAATGACTTGGAGGAAAGAAGTGAACGTACTGTAACCAGATTTGCAGACGACACAAAAATAGGTGGAAAGGCAGGTTGTAAGGATACAAACAGTTTACAGAGAGATATTGATAGGTTCAGTAAGTGGACAAAAACGTTGGCAAATGGAGTATAATGTGTGAACATGTGAAGTTAATTTTGGAAGGGAGAACAGAATATTATTTAAATGTAGAAAAACTGCAGAAAGCCGCAAAGAAAGGGACTTGGTATTTGTGCACGAAACACACAAAGCTAGCACATAGGTGTAGCAGGTAATCAGGAAGGCTAATGGAATGTTGGCCCTTATTGCAAAATGGTTGGAGTATGAGAGCAGGGAAGTCTTACTGCAACTGTACCAGGTACAGTGCACCTGGAGTGCTGTGAGCAGTTTTGGTCCCCTATTTAAGGAACGATATCATTTCATTGGAGGCAGTTCAGAGAAGGTTCGCTAGAATGATTCCTGGATTGGAGGGATTGTTTTATGAGCAAAGGCTAAACAGGACTCTACTCACTGGAGATGGGATTGCATTTGTTATTTTCTAGTTTTCAGGAATTTTTCCAGAAACAATAGAATTGTGAAAGAGAGACACTAATGCATCCACTATCCCTGTAAGCACCTCCTTCAATGCTGTTCTGGTCCAGGCATTTGTCAACTTTCAATCCTGTTAACTTTTCAAATTAGGAGTGAAGTAGTCACGGTTATCTATTGTGAAAGTGCAAATATAAAAAAACCTGCCGTTTTTAGTTTAAATTATCTGAATAACTGAAAAATGTCAGTTTTCCTTCAAATGGTATATTTCTTTAAAATAAATCTTTTCTACTTCAGGTTTCATAACAAAGGAGTTTATGTAAAAGTTGGGTTACAGAAGATTAGTCACACACGTAGTCTGCACAAGGATTTAAAGCTTCAAGTAGACGATCATGAAGTGGCACTTCCAAATATTGAAGGCCTAATCTTTCTGAACATTCCCAGGTAAATATTTAGAAACAACCTTGGTTGCTGTAGAATTCTCTTTCTGAATACCTTTCTGTAGTCCTCTGACTCTTTCAGGCTCTCTAAAACCTGCCAGTTGTTCCAACTGTTTAGTTGCCCCTCCTAATGTTTTTGTCAATTTTTGTCTTCTTGGGACATTTTCCTATGTTAAAGGTGTTATATAAATTCAAGTTATTGGCATTGCTCATGTAACACAGGTAGCATCAGGGATCTTCTGGTCGCTTTCAAATTGAGACGGTACCAAATTCCTGAATGTTTATGGTGGAAAATTCAGACAGATTAATAAATAGTAATATTCCTTCTCCATCAACAGTCTCAAACGATGTAGCTTAATAATATTACACTTCAGTGCACCGTCCCAGTGACCGACCCAATTAGTGCTGAATTAGTGGGACATGGACGTCGCTGGAGAGTGACAGCAGCAGCAGATATATGAGCACCATCATCTCAAAGCCACTGACAATCCTGACTTGGAAATATATCGCTGTTCCTTCACTATCGTTGGGTCAAAATCCTGGAATTCCCTCCCTAATGTCATTTTGGGTCAACGCACTGCATGTGGACTGCAGCAGTTCAAGAAGACAGCTCACCACCACCTTTCCAGGGCAGCTAGGGACAAGCAATAAAACTAATAATTGTGAGTAGACTGATGGGTTGGTAATTGGCTGGGTTGGATTTGTCCTGCTTTTTTTGTATAGGACACGCCTGGGCAATTTTCCACATTGATGAGTAGTAGCCAGTGTTGTAACTGTATTCGAACAGCTTGGCTAGGAGAATGGAACATAAGTCATCAGTACTATTGCAGGACTATTGTCAGGGCCCATAGCATTTGCAGTATCCAGCATCTCCAACCATTTCTTGATATCACATGAAATGAATTGAATTGATAGAAGGCTGGTATCTGTGATGCTGGGGACCACTGGAAGAGGCTGAAGGATTATCCACTTGACACTTCTGGCTGAAGATTGCTGCAAAGGCTTTGGCTTTTATCTTTTGATGTGTTGGGCTGTTCCATCATTGAGGATGGGGATACTTGTGGAACCTCCTCCTCCAGTGAATTGTTTAATTGTCCACCATCATTCTTGACTGGATGTGGCAGGACTGCAGAGCTTGGATCTGATCGATTGGTTGTAAGATTTCTTAGCTCTGTGTATCACTTGCTGATTATGCTGTTTGGCAGGCATGTCCTGTTTGATGGCTTCACCATGTTGGCACCTAATTTTCAGATATGCCTAGTTCTGCTCCTGGCATACCCTCCTGCACTCTCCATTGAACCAGGGTTGATTCCCTGGCTTGATGGTAATGGTTGAGTGGGGGATATGCCTGACCATGAGGTTACAGATTGTGCTGGAGTACAGTTCTGCTGCTGTTAATGGTCCACTGTGTCTGATGGATGCCCAGTCTTGTTTTGCTAGATCTGTTCGAAGTCAGTCCCATTTAGCAAGTGGTAGTGCCACACAACACAATGGAGGGTATTCTCAATGTGAAGATGGTACTTTGTCTTCACAAGAATTGTGCAGTGGTCAGTCTTATTGATACTGTAATGGACACATGCAACTGTAGCTGGGAGATTGATAAGGATGAGGTCAAGCATGTTTTTCTCTCTCAGTTCCTTTACCACCTGCTGCAGACCTAGTCTAGTAGTTATGTCGTTTAGGACCCGACCAGCTCCATCAGTAGTGCTGCTGCCGAGCCACTCCTTGTGGTAGACATTGAGATCCCCCACCCAGAGAACATTTGTGCCCCTTGCCATCCTCAGTGCTTACTCCAAGTGTTGTTCAACACGGAGGAGTATTGATTATCAGCTGAGGAAGGACAGCACGTGGTAAACATTAGATGGTTTCCTTGCCCTGTTTAAACTGTTTCTGTTTAAAGAAACAGGTTAAACATGCGCAAGGAAACCTTCCGCCTAGGAACCCTCCAACCATCATCTTCCGCCGAGGAACCCTCTAACCACAAGGGATGAACTCAGATTTCTCCAGTTTCCTCATTTCCCCTCCCCCCACCTCGTCTCAGTCCCAACCCTCGAACTCAGCACCACCTTCCTAATCTGCAATCTTCTTCCTGACCTCTCCACCCCCATCTCCACTCCGGCCTATCACCCTTACCTTAACCTCCTTCCACCTATCACATTTCCAACGCCCCTCCCCCAAGTCCCTCCTCCCTACCTTTTATCTCTGCCTGTTTGGCACACTTTCCTCATTCCTGAAGAAGGGCTCATGCCCAAAATGTCGATTCTCCTGCTCCTTGGATACTGCCTGACCTGCTGCGCTTTTCCAGCAACACATTTTCAGCTCTGATCTCCAGCATCTGCAGTCCTCACTTTCTCCTCTGTTTAAAGAAAGGCTGGTTCTGTTTGGAAACGCTCAATTGCTGATACCTGGGATTGAACCAGGGATCTTTAGATGCTCAGTTTAACTGTCTCCCAACTGAGCTGTTTAGTGGTTAGTATCCCTGCCTGTCACTTGAGAGTCCAGGTTTCAGTTCCCCGCTGAGGAGATTGATGTTTAATCTGAAGTCATGAGGCTTCATGGGGGTCCAGAGTCAATGTTGAGGACTCCCAGAGCAACTCCCTCCCGACTGTATACCACTGTGCTGCACCTCTACTGGTTCTGTCTAGTGGGTAGGCAGGACATATCCAGGGATGGTGATGGTGGTGTCTGGGACATTGTCTGTAAGGTATTCTGAGAGTGTGACTATGTCAGGCTGTTGCTTGACTAGTCTGTGAGACAGCACTTCCAATTTTGGCACTAGCCCCAGGTGTTAGTAAGGAGGACTTTTAAGGGCTTTTCCTGCTACTGTCGTTTCCTGTACCTAGGTCAATGCCAGGTGGTCCGTCCGGTTTCATTTCTTTGTGGCGATTGGTACAACTGAGTAGCTTGGATATTTCAGAGGGCAATTAGAGTCAACCACATTGCTGTGGGTCTGGAATCACATGTGGGTCAGACCATGTGAGGATGGCAGATTTCCTTCCCTGAAGGACATTAGTGAACCAGATGGGTTTTTCTGGTCGTTTCATGGTCATCATTCGATTATTAATTCCACCTTTGTTATCTAATTGAATTCAAATTCCACTATCTGCTTTGTTGAGATTCGAGCCTGGGTCCTGGCCGCCCTCCAGCACATCTCATCCACTTCCCACACCTCTGCCCTTGAATCCCACCCCTCCAACCACAAAAGGACAGAACCTTCCTGGTCCTCCCCACTAACCTTTGGATACATCGCATTATTTTCCGTCATTTCTGCCACTTGCAAACAGACCCCACCATATGGATATATTTCCCTCCCCACCCCATCCACATTCCGTAAAGACCATTCCTTCCATGACTCCCTTGTTAGATCCATTCCCCCCCACCAACCCACCCTCCCCTCCTGGCACCTTCCCCTGCCACTGCAAGAATTAAAAAAGCAGTGCCCACACCACCCCCGCCCCAAATGCCCCCGCCCCCGCCCTACCTCTGTTCAAGGTCCCAAAAGAATCTTCTACACACGTCATTTGCTTCCAATGTGGTCTCGTTGACATTGCAGAAACAGAATGCCAACTTGCAGAAGGCTCAGAGAACTTCTCCAGGACACATGCATGTAACAACCCCACCGCCACTTGGCCGAACACTTTAACTTCCCCTCCCACTCTGAAAAGGACATGCAAATCCTGGACCTTCTCCACCATCAAACCCTTAACATCCGACACATGGAGGAAGTACACCTCATCTTGTGCCTTGGGACCCTCCAACCACTTGGGATCAATGTGGATTTCACCAGTTTCCTCATCTCCCCTCCCCCCACCTTATCTCAGATCCAACCTTCCAAACCCGCACTGCCATCGTGACCTGTCCTACCTGTCCATCTTCCTTCCCACCTATTTAACATATGTGGAAATAGACAAACTCTTTTCCCTGGGGTGGGGGAGTCCAGAACTAGAGAACTACAGGACATAGGTTTAGGGTGAGCAGGCAAAAATAAAAAACAGACCTTAGGGGCAACGTTTTCACACAGAGGTGGTGCATGTACGGAATGAGCTGCCAGGGGAAGTGGTGGAGGCTAGTACAATTGCGTTATTTAAAAGGCATCTGGATGGGTATATGAATAGGAAGGGTTTAGAGGGATATGGGCCAGGTGCTGGCAAATGGGACTTGATTTGATTGGGATATCTTGTTGACAAGGACGAGTTGGACCAAATGGTCTGTTTCAATGTTGTACAACTTATGACTCTATGATCCCCCTTCCCTCCGACCTATCACTATCACCCCCCACTTCATCTACCTATTGCATTCTCAACTACCTTCCCCGTAGTTCCCCCCACCCCCCCCCCCCCCCCCCCCACCCCCCCATTTATCTCTCAGGCCCCTTCAGCCACCCTCTCATTCCTGATGAAGAGCTTATGCTCGAAGCGTTGATTTTCCTGTTCCTCAGATGCTGCCTGACCGGCTGTGCTTTTCCAGCACCACACACTTTGACTCATTGCTGGATTAATAGTTTAGTGATGTTACCACAAGGCAGTCACCTCCCCTGTTATGTCTAAATTCTTTGTTCATGATGAAAATTACTGAATATATACACCTGATACTTCACTTGTGTTTCCAGTGGCAGGAATTTGTGTCAGGAGCAGTTTCATAAAACTATTCCTTTGTCTTCTGAGTACTTTTTAAAAAAGAAATCCATGGGAAAATATTTCACAGACACATTATATAACTATTTAGAAATTTATCCCAAGTCTTAACGTCCTTTATTGTGACTGCACAACAGAGATGACTTTATCATTTCCACATGCAGTAACTAACCTGGGTTTGGTTAAGCTGTAATGTAATAAATAATTTCTGAATGTAATCTTTCATTTGAACTGAGAAGAGTCTGCAGCATTTTGTAAGGTGAATATAAACTTGTGTACTGTGAAAAGTAATTTTGCTTGAAACTCAAATTCTTACACACAGAATTTATACAAAAGCAGCAGCAGTGAATATTCATGAGTACAGGTATTCATTACATTGGGCTGAATGACAAGCAATTTGTGTGAAATCATTTTCTTGGAATATTAATATTTCACCTTAATGGTAACCACTGTGACCTTAAAGGTCTATATGTATTAAGTTTATTTTGTTTACTTATAAAATCATGAGAGTTGTCTTTTATTTTATTCATTAGAATATGCTGTCTGTATTTTTCACAGCTGGGGATCTGGAGCAGATCTATGGGGATCTGACAGTGATGGTCGTTTTGAAAGACCCCGAATTGATGATGGGATGCTGGAAGTAGTTGGTGTCACTGGTGTGGTACATATGGTAAAAGGAAACTTTTCACTTTGATGGACAGTTATTGAAATTCTGTTGAAATTCAAAACAAACCTAAGAAGAGGTATTTGCTCAATGGTTAGAAATAAATGAGTCAAATTTAAAACTCTGAAAGACTGATGTTCTTGGCCTTTGCTTTCAAAAATTGCTCAGTTGCTACGAGCAATATTCAGGAACTAGGAACAAGAATCCAAGCTTGATATGTCCCAGTAAGATTGTAAATGAATTACAAAGGGTAATTTCATAGCCTTCCGCCTCTTTATTTATCCACACGCTCTCTCAGCCTGAGCCTTGCTTTGTGATCCTGTCCTCAGATTTCTGCCAGTTACAGGCCAGGGAATAAAAGCTGGACACCTTTGTAGTCTACGAGGAGAAAGTGAGGGCTGCAGATGCTGGAGATCAGAGCTGAAAATGTGTTGCTGGAAAAGCGCAGCAGGTCAGGCAGCATCCAAGGAACAGGAGAATCGACGCTTTGGGCATAAGCCCTTATTCAGGAATGAGGAAAGTGTGTCCAGCAGGCTAAGATAAAAGGTAGGGAGGAGGGACTTGGGGGAGGGGCGTTGGAAATGCGATAGGTGGAGGGAGGTCAAGGTGAGGGTGATAGGCCGGAGTGGGGTGGGGGCGGAGAGGTCAGGAAGAAGATTGCAGGTTAGGAAGGCGGTGCTGAGTTCGAGGGATTTGACTGAGACAAGGAGGGGGGAGGGGAAATGAGGAAACTGGAGAAATCCGAGTTCATCCCTTGTGGTTGGAGGGTTCCCAGGCAGAAGATGAGGCGCTCTTTCTCCAACCGTCGTGTTGCCATGGTCTGGCGATGGAGGAGTCCAAGGACCTACATGTCCTTGGCGGAGTGGGAGGGGGAGTTAAAGTGTTGGGCTACGGGGTGGTTGGGTTGGTTGGTCCGGGTGTCCCAGAGGTGTCCTCTGAAACTTTCCGCAAGTAGGCGGCCTGTCTCCCCAATATAGAGGAGGCCACATTGGGTGCAGCGGATGCAATAAATGATGTGTGTGGAGGTGTGCCACAAATTCACCTGCACCTCCACACCACAAATTCACCTGCACCTCCACACACATCATCTATTGCATCTGCTGCACCCGATGTGGCCTCCTCTATATTGGGGAAACAGGCCTCCTACTTGCGGAACGTTTCAGAGAACACCTCTGGGACACCCAGACCAACCAACCCAACCACCCCGTAGCCCAACACTTCAACTCCCCCTCCCACTCCACCAAGGACATGCAGGTCCTTGGACTCCTCCATCGCCAGACCATGGCAACACAACGGTTGGAGGAAGACCGTCTCATCTTCTGCTTGGGAACTCTCCAACCACAAGGGATGAACTCAGATTTCTCCAGTTTCCTCATTTCCCCTCCCCCCACCTTGTCTCAGTCAAATCCCTCGAACTCAGCACCGCCTTCCTAACCTGCAATCTTCTTCCTGACCTCTCCGCCCCCACCCCACTCCGGCCTATCACCCTCACCTTGACCTCCCTCCACCTATCGCATTTCCAACGCCCCTCCCCCAAATCCCTCCTCCCTACCTTTTATCTTAGCCTGCTGGACACACTTTCCTCATTCCTGAAGAAGGGCTTATGCCCGAAGCGTCGATTCTCCTGTTCCTTGGATGCTGCCTGACCTGCTGCGCTTTTCCAGCAACACATTTTCACCTTTGTAGTCTACCCCACCATTTTGGAATGATGCAAAAAGCTGGATTTTGAAGTTCAATCATCCAGAAAAAGTGGATGTAAACTGGTCATGTTTTGAAAGGCTGGGCTTCAGATAAATGCAACTATCGAATGCAGGTTATGTTGGATGGGGTGTTTGGAGTGATAGGATCTGTTCTTGAACAGTTTCTTTTCCTGTGGTAAACACTAATAATTAACTAACATAAATAGAGATCCAAATGTCTTTTATGTAAATAGGGCAAATTAGGAACTCAAAAGTGAAGCTATGTAAGGAGACGGCATGGTGGAAGAATTATGAGAGTACTTAGAATTTGAATTAGCTTTATTGTCACACATATTCATATGATTACAATGAAGACTGTACAAGTTGCTGCTTACGCACCATTTTAGGTACAAAGGTCCCTAGGTCCAGCATTTTCAATTATAGTTCTTGGAAAAATAGAGAAGTAAAGAGGTTCCACATTGCAGATTTAGGAATAAATTATAAAATGAAGAAAAAGGAAGTTCAGAACAATGGTTTTCCAACCCAGTCCATGATGGCACCTAGCCTGCAGTCCACACCAGGCCTTAACTCCAGACCACACCTTGTTTCACCTCAAGGTTCACAAGGCCAGGAGATCATTCTGAAATCACCTCAAGACAGAAGTTCACATTGAGGCTATGCAAAGCTGAGAAACTGCTATTGTCCTGCCCAAATGGGCAGTGGGGAGATCACAACAGGCTAAGAGGATTCTACACTGGACTGGCAGACTGCCACGCCAGGCCAACAGACCGCCATTTTGGGCCAGGAGGTTACCATGCCAGGCCAAGGGGACACCTCCTTGAGTCTGTGTTGAAGTCAAGAGTTTGAGGGCCGGGAGGTCAGAGGCTGAGAAGAGGAGGAGAAAAAGATGAGAGAAAAAAAGAAAAGGAGCCGACAGAGCGGACAACCTCTCGCTGAAATATCCTACCCCGCCACCATCTTACTTTTCATCTGTCTGTCAAGACCACCGAGGGATGTGTGACAGAGCACTGGGGAAGAAAACATTCATATTAATAGAAGGATTGAGAATGAAGGGGCAGATTTGCAGTAATTGCCAAAAGAAGCAATGACAACATGAGGAAAAATATTTCACAGTGTGTGGTTGGGATCTGGAATGCACTGCCTGAGAATTTGATGGAATCAAAGCATTCAAAAGGAAATTAGACTGTTACCTAAAGAGAGAGATTCTACAGACTACATAGAGAAGTGAGTAATAACGTCAAGTGAATTGCATTTTTTGTCGAACCTGTGCAGGCATGATGAGCTGAATGGCCTCCTCCTGTGCTCAGTTCTTAGTTTCTGTGATATTTTCTTCTTAGCTTCAAACAGAAAACCAATCTGTTTGCAAGGATTCAGTGTTCTGCAGAGCAGATTTTTTTTTAATTACCTCTCTCAAGATATGTTGGAGCCCTACACAACTGCAATATTTTTTGAAGTTCAACCATCTAATAACAAATCTCCGTGCCAGGTGGAATTGGAACAACTGCACAAATAGTTTTCCTCATTTCATCCGGTGATCTACCATCCCCGCCCACAAACCACAAGCTCATAGTCTCCCAACCCTGCACAGCTCACTTCTACCTCCTTCCTAAAATCCATAAACAGCACTGCCTGGGCAGACCCGTTAATTCTGCCTGTTCCTGCCCCTCAGAACTCATCTCTTCCTGCCTCAACTAGATCTCGTAGTACTACCCCTTTACCTAACTTGACTCCATTTAGGTAGTAATCTGCCTTCCTGTTCTTGCCACCAAAGTGGATAACCACACATTTATTCACATTAAACTGCATCTGCTATGCATCCGTCCACTCACCTAGCCTGTCCAGGTCACCCTGTATTCTCCTAACATTCTCCTCACATTTCACCCTGCTACCCAGCTTTGTGTCATCAGCAAATTTGCTAATATTACTTTTAATACCTTCATCTATATCATTAATGTACATGGTAAAAAGCTGCAGTCCCAGCACTGATCCCTGCGGTACCCCACTGGTCACTGCCTGCCATTCCGAAAGGGAGCCGTTTATCACTACTCTTTGTTTCCTGTCGGCCAACCAATTTTCAATCCATGTCAGTATTTTGCCCCGAATACCATGTGCCCTAACTTTGCTCACTAACCTCCTATGTGGGACTTTATCAAAGGCTTTCTGAAAGTCCAGGTATACTACATCCACTGGATCTCCCTTGTCCATCTTCAGAGTTACATCCTCAAAAAATTTCAGAAGATTAGTCAAGCATGATTTCCCCTTCCTAAATCCATGCTGACTCTGACCTATCCTGTTACTGCTATCCAGATGTGTCGTAATTTCGTCTTTTATGATCGACTCCAGCATTTTTCCCACCACTGAGACTACCTGGTCTATAATTCTCTGTTTTCTCTCTCCCTCCTTTCTTAAAAAGTGGTACAACATTAGCCACCCTCCAATCTGCAGGAACTGATCCTGAATCTATAGAACATTGAAAAATGATCACCAATGCATCCACGATTTCTAGAGCCACCTCCTTCAGTACCCTGGAATGCAGACGATCAGGTGCCGGGGACTTATCAGCCTTCAGACCTAACAGTCTCTCCAACACCATTTCCTGCCTAATATAAATTCCTTCAGTTCAGGTCCTTCAGCCACTATTACATCTGGGAAATTACTCATGTCTTCCCCAGTGAACACAGATCTGAAGTACCAATTCAACTCTTCTGCCATTTCTTTGTTCCCTGTAATAAATTCACCCGTTTCTGTCTTCAAGGGCCCAATTTTAGTCTTAACCATTTTTTTTCTTTTCACATACCTAAAAAAGCTTTTACTATCCTCCTTTATATTTTTGGCCAGTTTACCTTCGTACCTTATTTTTTCTTTGCATATTTCCTTTTTAGTTATCCTCTGTTGTTCTTTAAAAGCTTCCCAGTCCTCCGATTTCCCACTCATCTTAGCTATGTTATACTTTTTCCCTTTTATATTTATATGGTCCTTAACTTCCCTTGTCAGCCACGGCCACCCCTGCCTCCCCTTAGGATCTTTCTTCCTCTTTGGAATGAACTGATCCTGCATCTTCTGCATTATACACAGAAATACCTGCCATTGTTGCTCCACTGCCATCCCTGCTAGGGTATTGCACCATTGAACTTTGGCTAGCTTCTCCCTCATAGCTCCATAGTTCCCCTTATTCAACTGAAATATTGTCACTTCTGATTTTACCCTCTCCCTTTCAAATTGCAGATTAAAGCTTATTGTATTGTGGTCACTACCTCCTAATGACCTTGTCTACTTATCCTATCCATGCCCCTCATGATTTTATGAGCCTCTATAAGGTCACCCGTCAGCCTCCGATGCTCCACGGAAAACAATCCCAATCCCAATCCACAGGTAAGTGACTCAGTGTTATTGACTCAGTGTTCTTGTTTTTGGAGAAAGTGTACAGTCATGGCAGCGCAGGCGGTGAAATGTTCCTCCTGCAGGATGTTTGAGGTAGGGGTGACCACCGATACTCCTGCCGACTTCGTCTGCAGGAAATGCAGTCAGATCCTGATCCTCACCGAACGAGTTAGGGAACTGGAACTGGAGTTGGATGAACTGAGGATTATTCGAGAGGCTGAGAGGGTGATTGATAGAAGCTACAGGGACATAGTTACGCCGGAGAACAGAGGTAGCTGGGTAACAGTTAGAGGTGGGAAGGGGAAGAAGCAGGCAGTGCAGGGTTCCCCTGTGGTCGTTCCCCTAAAAAATAAATATACAGCTTTGGAAACTGTTGGGGGGGACAGCGTTGCAGGTGTAAGCTGCAGTGAAGGGGTCTGTGGCTCTAAGACTCAGAAGGGAAAGGGGGAGAGGAGGAGAGCGCTAGTTATAGGGGACTCTCTAGTTAGAGGGACGGACAGGCGGTTCTGTGGACATGGGCGAGACTCACGGATGGTTTGTTGCCTCCCGGGTGCTAGGGTCCGAGACGTCTCAGACCGTGTCTTCAGAATCCTTAAGGGGGAGGGTGTGCAGCCAGAAGTCGTGGTGCACATTGGCACCAACGACATAGGTAGGAAGAGGGGTGGGGAGGTCATTCAAGAGCTCAAGGAGTTAGGCTGGAAGCTAAAAGCTAGGACAGACAGAGTCGTCATCTCTGGGTTGTTGCCGGTGCCACGTGACAGTGAGGCAAAGAATAGGGAGAGAGTGCAGTTGAACACGTGGCTGCAAGGCTGGTGTAGGAGGGAGGGCTTCAGATATTTGGACAATTGGACTGCATTCTGGGGAAGGTGGGACCTGTACAAACAGGACGGGTTGCACCTGAACCAGAAGGGCACCAATATCCTGGGGGGTAGGTTTGCTAGCACTCTTCGGGGGGGTTTAAACTAATTTGGCAGGGGGATGGGATCCGGACTTGTAGTCCAGCAAGTAGGTTAGCTGTTTGTCAGGATGCCCAAGACTGTAGGGAGGCTGTGGAGAAGGTAGCACTGACAGGGACTACTTGCGGACACAGAGATGGGCTCAAGTGCGTATACTTCAACGCAAGGAGTATCAGAAATAAGGTGGGTGAACTTAAGGCGTGGATCGGTACCTGGGACTACGATGTTGTGGCCATCACGGAAACATGGATAGATGTAGGACAGGAATGGCTGTTGGAGGTTCCTGGTTACAGGTGTTTCAGTAAGATTAGGGAGGGTGGGAAAAAAGGAGGGGGGTGGCATTGCTAATTAGAAATGGTATAACGGCTGCAGAAAGGAAGTTTGAAGGGGATCTGCCTCTGGAGGTAGTATGGGCTGAAGTCAGAAATAGGAAAGGTGCAGTCACCTTGTTGGGTGTTTACTATAGGCCCCCCAATAGCAGCAGAGATGTGGAGAAACAGATTGGGAAACAGATTTTGGAAAGGTGCAGAAGCCACAGGGTCGTAGTCATGGGCGACTTCAACTTCCCAAATATTGATTGGAAGCTCTTTAGATCAAGTAGATTGGATGGGGCGGTGTTTGTGCAGTGTGTCCAGGAAGCTTTTCTAACGCAGTATGTAGATTGTCCAACCAGAGGGGAGGCCATATTGGATTTGGTACTCGGTAATGAACCGGGACAAGTGGTGGGCTTGTTAGTGGGTGAACATTTTGGTGATGGTGATCACAATTCTGTGACTTTCACCTTGGTTATGGAGAGAGATAGGTGCGCACAACAAGGTAGATTTTATAATTGGGGGAAGGGAAATTACGATGCTGTAAGGCAGGATTTGAGGAGCATACGTTGGGAGCATAGGCTGTCAGGGAAGGATGTGGTGGAAATGTGGAACTTTTTCAAAGAGCAGATACGACGTGTCCATGATATGTATGTACCTATCAGGCAGGAAAGAAATGGTCGTGTGAGGGAGCCTTGGTTGACGAGAGAGGTTGAATGTCTGGTAAAGAGGAAGAAGGAGGCTTACATAAGGTTGAGGAAACAGGATTCAGACAGAGCAGTGGAGGGATACAGGATAGCCAGAAGGGACCTGAAGAAAGGGATTAGGAGAGCTAAGAGAGGGCATGAAAAATCGTTGGCGGATAGGATCAAGGATAACCCCAAGGCATTTTATGCGTATGTGAGAAACCTGAGAATGACGAGAACGAGGGTAGGTCCGATCAAGGACAGTAGTGGGAGACTGTGTATTGAGTCGGAAGAGATAGGAGAGGTCTTGAACAAGTACTTCTCTTCAGTATTTACGAACGAGAGGGACCATATTGTAGAAGAGGAGAGTGTGAAATGGACTGGTAAGCTAGAAGAGATACCTGTTAGGAAGGAAGATGTGTTGGACATTTTGAACAACTTGAGGATAGACAAGTCCCCCGGGCCTGACGGGATATATCCTAGGATTATGTGGGAAGCAAGAGAGGAAATTGCAGTACCGTTGGCAATGATCTTCTCGTCTTCACTGGCAACGGGGGTGGTACCAGGGGACTGGAGAGTAGCGAATGTTGTGCCCCTGTTCAAAAAAGGGAATAGGGATAACCCCGGGAATTACAGGCCTGTTAGTCTTACTTCTGTGGTAGGCAAAGTAATGGAAAGGGTACTGAGGGATAGGATTTATGAGTATCTGGAAAGACACTGCTTGATTAGGGACAGCCAGCACGGATTTGTGAAGGGTAGGTCTTGCCTTACAAGTCTTATTGAATTCTTCGAGGAGGTGACCAAGCATGTGGATGAGGGAAGAGCAGTGGATGTAGTGTACATGGATTTTAGTAAGGCATTTGATAAGGTTCCCCATGGTAGGCTTATGCGGAAAGTCAGGAGGCATGGGATAGAGGGAAATTTGGCCAATTGGATAGAAAACTGGCTAACCGGTCGAAGGCAGAGAGTGGTGGTAGATGGCAAATATTCAGCCTGGAGCCCAGTTACAAGTGGAGTTCCGCAGGGATCAGTTCTGGGTCCTCTGCTGTTTGTAATTTTTATTAATGACTTAGATGAGGGAGTCGAAGGGTGGGTCAGTAAATTTGCAGATGATACGAAGATAGGTGGAGTTGTGGACAGTGAGGAGGGCTGTTGTCGGCTGCAGAGGGACTTAGATATGATGCAGAGCTGGGCTGCGGAGTGGCAGATGGAGTTCAACCCTGCCAAGTGTGAGGTTGTCCATTTTGGAAGAACAAATAAGAATGCGGAATACAGGGTTAATGGTAGGGTTCTTAGTCAGGTGGAGGAACAGAGGGATCTTGGGGTCTATGTACATAGATCTTTGAAGGTTGCCACTCAGGTGGATAGAGTTTGTAAGAAGGCCTATGGAGTATTATCGTTCATTAGCAGAGGGATTGAATTCAAGAGTCGTGAAGTGATGTTGCAGCTGTACAGGACTTTGGTTAGGCCACAGTTGGAGTACTGTGTGCAGTTCTGGTCGCCTCACTTTAGGAAAGATGTGGAAGCTTTGGAGAGGGTGCAGAGAAGATTTACCAGGATGTTGCCTGGAATGGAGAGGAAGTCGTACGAGGATAGGTTGAGAGTTCTCGGCCTTTTCTCGTTGGAACGGCGAAGGATGAGGGGTGACTTGATAGAGGTTTATAAGATGATCAAAGGAATAGATAGAGTAGACAGTCAGAAACTTTTTCCCCGGGTACAACAGAGTGTTACAAGGGGACATAAATTTAAGGTGAAGGGTGGAAGGTATAGGGGAGATGTCAGGGGTGGGTTCTTTACCCAGAGAGTGGTGGGGGCATGGAATGCGCTGCCCGTGGGAGTGGTAGAGTCGGAATCATTGGCGACCTTTAAGCGGCATTTGGATAGGTACATGGATGGGTACTTAATCTAGGTTAGAAGTTCGGCACAACATCGTGGGCCGAAGGGCCTGTTCTGTGCTGTATTGTTCTATGTTCTATGTTTTATGTTCTATTCAGCCTCTCCCTATAGCTCAAACCCTCCAACCTTGGTAACATCCTTGGAAATCGTTTCTGAACCCTTTCAAGTTTTGCAACATCCTTCCGATAGGAGGGAGACCAGAATTGCACACAATATTCCAAAAGTGGCCTAACTGATGTGCTGTACAGCCGCAACATGAGCTCCCAACTCCTCCACACAATGCTCTGACCAATAAAGGAAAGCATACCAAACGCCACCTTCCCTATCCCATCTACCTGCGACTCTACTTGCAAGGAACTATGAATCTGCACTCCAAAGTCCCTTTGTTCAACACTTCCCAGGAGCTTACCATAAGTGTATAAGTCCTGCTTTGATTGGCCTTTCAAAAATGCAGCACCTCACATTTATTTAAATTAAACTCCATCTGCCACTCCTCAGCCCATTGGCCCATCTGATCAAGATCCCGTTGTACTGTGAGGTAACCCTCGCTGTCCACTACACCTCCAAGTTTGATGTCATCTGCAAACTTACTAAGTATACCTCCTACTTTAATATAAATGATAAAAACCAGTGGACCCAGCACTGGTCCTTATGGCACACCACTGGTCACAGGCTTCCAGTCTGAAAAGCAGCCCTCCACCACTATCTTTTGTCTTCCACCTTCGATCCAGTTCTGTATCCAAGTGGCTAGTTCTCAAAGTCAAGAAAGCCATGTTGACTATCCCTAATCAGTCCTTGCCTTTCCAAATATATGTAAATCCTGTCCCTCAGAATTCCCTCCAACAACTTGCCCACCGCCGATGTCAGGCTCACTGGTCTGTAGTTCGTTGGCTTCTCCTTACCACCCTTCTTAAACAGTAGCACCACATTAGCCAACCTCCAGTCTTCCGGCACCTCACCTGTGAGCATTGATGATACAAATATCTCTGCAAGAGGCCCAGCAATTACTTCCCTAGCTTCCCTCAAAGTTCTAGGGTACACCTGATCTGGTCCTAGGCATTTGTCCACTTTTATGTGTTTTAAGACATCCAGCACCTTCTCTGTAATATGCACATTATTTCCCTTTAGCTAGGAAAGACCTAAATAGAGAACTAAGAAGAGCCAGGAGGGGACATGAGAAGTTGTTGGCTGATAGGTTCAAGGAAAACCCTAAAGCTTTCTATAGATATATCAGGAATAAAAGGATGACTAGAGAAAGATTAGGGCCAATCAAGGATAGTAGTGGAAAGTTGTGCAAGGAGTCCAAGGAGATAGGGGAAGGACGAAATGAATATTTTTCGTCGGTATTCACACTGGAAATAGACAATGTTGTCAAGGAGAATACTGAGATACAGGCTACTAGACTAGAAGGGATTGAGGTTCACAAGGAGGAGGTGTTAGCAATTCTGAAAAATGAAAGTAGATAAGTCCCCTGGACCGGATGGGATTTGTCCTGGGATTCTCTGAGAAGGCGAGGAGATTGCAGAGCATTTGGCTTTGATCTTTATTGTCATTGTCTACAGGAACAGTGCCAGAAGACTGGAGGATAGCAAATTTGTCCACTCGTTCAAGAAGGGGAGTAGAGACAACCCTGGTAATTATAGACCAGTGAGCTTTACTTCGGTTGTGGGTAAAGTGTTGGAAAGGGTTAGAAGAGATGGGATTTATAATCAGCTAGAGAGGAATACGTTGATTAAGGATAGTCAACACAGTTTTGTGAAGGGTAGGCCATGCCTCTCAAACCTTATTGAATTCTTTGAGAAGGTGACTAGACAGGTGGATGAGGGTAAAGCGTGGTTTTACATGGATTTCAGTAAGGCATTTGATAAGGTTCCCGAAGGTAGGCTATTGCAGAAAATGCGGAGGTATGGGATTGAGGGTGATTTAGCAATTTGGATAAGAAATTGGCTAGCTGAAAGAAGACAGAGGATAGTGGTTGATGGAAAATGTTCATCCTGGAGTCCAGTTACTAGTGGTGTACTGCAAGGGGCCACTGCTGTTTGTCATTTTTATAAAAGACCTGTAAATATGCGGATGACACTAAGGTCAGTGGAGTTTTCGATAAGTGCAGAAGTATGTTCAGGTGACAGAGGGACAGAGATAAGCTGCAGAGCGGGCTGAGAGGTGGCAAATGGAGTTTAATGCGGAAAAGTGAAAGATTATACACTTTGGAAGGAGCAACAGGAATGCGGAATGCTGAGCTAGTGGTGTGATTCTTGGCAGTGTAGATGAGCAGAGAGATCTCACAATCCATGTACGTAGATCCCTGAAAATTGCTAGGATTCTTAAGAAGGCGTAAGGTGTGTTAGCTTTTATTGGTAGAGGAATTGAATTTTGGAGCCACAAGGTCATGGTGCAGCTATACAAAACACTGGTTATTGCACTTGGTTATTGCATACAGTTCTGGTCTATAGGAAGGATGTGGAAGCTTTGGAAAGAGTTCAGAGGCAATTTACTAGATGTTGCCTGGTATGGAGGGAAGGTCTTATGAGGAAAGGCTGAGGAAAGTTTGAGAGGTGACTTAATTAAGACATACAAGATAATTAGAGGGTTAGATAGAGTGGACAGTGAGAGCCTTTTTCCTCGGATTTTGATGGCTAACTCGAGAGGACATAGCTTTAAATTGAGGAGTGATAGATATAGGACAGATGTCAAAGGCAGTTTCTTTACTTAGAGAGTAATAAGGGCGTGGAAGCCCTGGCTGCAGCAGGAGTAGATTTGGTTCCACAGGTCAGCGCTATATTGAGGGCCAAAGGGCCCGTACTGCACTGTAATGTTCTATGTTCTCCACATTCTATATCTTCAAAGTCCTCCTCCACAGTAAACACTGATGCAAAATACTCATTTAGTATCGTCCCCCCATCTCCTGTGGTTCCACACAAAGGCCACCTTGCTGATCTTTAAGGGGTCCTATTCTCTCCCTAGTTACCCTGTTGTTCTTAATATATTTATAAAATCCCTTTGGATTCTCCTCAATCCTATTTGCCAAAGCTATCTCATGTCCCCTTTTTGCTGTCCTGATTTCCCTCTTAAGTATACTCCTACTGCCTTTATACTCTTCTAAGGATTCACTCGATCTCTGCTATCGATACCTGCATATGCTTCCTCCTTTTTCTTGACCAAAACCTCAATTTCTTTAGACATCCAGCGGCACGGTGGCACAGTGGTTAGCACTGTTGCCTCACAGCGTCAGAGACCCGGGTTCAATTCCTGCCTCAGGCGACTGACTGTGTGGAGTTTGCACGTTCTCCCCGTGTCTGCGTGGGTTTCCTCCGGGTGCTCCGGTTTCCTCCCACCATCCAAAGATGTGCAGGGTCAGATGAATTGGCCATACTAAATTGCCTGTAGTGTTAGGTAAGGGGTAAGTGTAGGGGTATGGGTGGGTTTCGCTTCGGCGGGTCGGTGTGGACTTGTTGGGCCGAAGGGCCTGTTTCCACACTGTAATCTAATCTAATCTAATCTAATCTAATCTAATCTAATCTAATCTAATTCCTTACACCTACCAGCCTTTCCTTTCACCCTGACAGGAACATACTGTCTCTGGACTCATCTCATTTTTGAACACTTCTCATTTTCCAGCCATCACTTTACCTGCTAACATCTGCCCCCAATCAACTTTTGAATGTTCTTGCATAATACTGTCAAAATGGGCCTTCTTCCAATGTAGAACTTCAACTTTTAGATCTGGTCTATCCTTTTCCATCACTATTTTAAAGCTAATTGAATTCAGAAAAAAATGCCTGAACCGTCCTCGTCCACCACCACCCTCCTCTGCCTGGCTGAGCTTGTCCTCACCCTGAACAACTTCTCTTTTAATTTCTCCCACTTTCTTCAGGCCAGGGGATGGCCATGGGATGGCCATGGGTACCTGCATTGGCCCTAGTTATGCCTATGTCTTTGTGGGGTACATGGAACATTTGTTGTTCCAGTCCCATTTTGGTCCCTACCCATTACTCCCTCTCTGATATATCATTGTTATCTTTGGTGCTACTTCCCCCTCTTGCCCAGAATTGGAAAGGTTTATTAATTTTGCTTACATTTCCATCCTGCCCTCACCTTTACCTGTTCCATCTCTGACTCCTCCCCTCCCTTCCTTGACATTTCAGTTCCCTTTTCTGGGGATAGGCTGGCCACCAATATCCACTACAACCCCACTGACTCCTGCAGATACCTTGATTATGCATCCTCATTCCCTGCTTCCTATAAAGACTCCATTCCATTCTCTCAGATCCTCCTCTTGCATCGATTCGGCCAGTTCCACCACAGAACACACCAGATGGCCTACTTTAGAGATCGCAATTTCCCTTCTCATGTGGTTGAAGATCCCCTCCAACGCATCTCATCCACATCCCGCACCTCCGCCCTCAAACCCCCCCCCCTCCAACCATAACAAGACAGAGCCCCCCAGTCTTCACTTTCCACCTTACCACCCTTAGCATTAACCATATCATCCATTGACATTTCCACCACCTCCAAACGGACCCCACCACCAGGGATATATTTCCCTCCCCACCCCTTTCCGCAAGACCATTCCCTCCGTGACTACCTGGTCAGGTCCACGCCCCCCAACAGACTACCCTCCCATCCTGGCACCCTTCCCTGCCACTGCAGGAATTGCAAAACCTGCACCCACACCTCCTCCCTCATCACTATCCAAGGCCGCAAAGGAGCCTTCCACATCCATCAGAGTTTCATATCCAGAGGATCATTAGCCATCATTTCCGCCACCACCAGACACCAATGTTATTTATTGTATCCGTTGCTCCCGATGCGGTCTCCTCTACATTGGGGAGACTGGACATCTCCTAGCAGAGCGCTTTAGGGAACATCTCTGAGACATCTGCACCAATCAACCCCACTCCCTGTGGCCCAACATTTCAACTCCCCCTCCCACTCTGCCGAGGATATGCAGGTCCTGGGCCTCCCCCACCACCGCTCCCTCACCAACCGACGCCTGGAGGAAGAATACCTCATCTTCCGCCTCAGAAACTTCAACCCAGGGCATCAATATGGACTTCACCAGCTTCCTCATTTCCCCTACCTCCGCCTTGCCTCCGTTCCAACCTTCCAGCTCAGCACTGTCTTCATGACCTGTTCTACCTGGCAATCTCCCTTCCCATCTATTCACTCCACCCTCCTCTCTGACCTATCTCCTCCATCCCCACCCCCATTCACCTATTGTACTCTTTGCTACCTTCTCCTCAGCCCCCGCCCCCCATTTATCTCTCCACTCTGGAGGCACCCTTCCTCTATTCCTGATGAAGTGTTTTTGCCTGAAATGTTGATTTTCCTGCTCCTCGGATGCTGCCTGACCTGCTGTGCTTTTCCAGCACCGCTCTGATCTAAACTCTGTTCTAATGATGCCAACTTCAACAAGGGCGCCTCCAAAATGCCCACCTTCTTCCTCAAACAAGGATTCTCCAGCACCATAGTTGACAGGGCCTTCAGCCAGGTATGACCCATCTCCCACACTTCCGCCCTCACCCTTCCTCTTCCATCCTAAAACAACTTGTCCTCACCTACCATCCCACCAGTATTCACATCCAGAGGATCATTAGCCATCATTTCCGCCACCACCAGATACACATTCCCCTCTCCTCCCTTGTCAACCTTCCATAAGGACCGTTCACACTCAGACACCTTGATCCACTCATCCTTCACTCTCAACCCGCATCTCCCCCACCTCCACAGCCCCACGTCGTCTTTTCCCTGCAACCATACAAGGAGTATACCTACCTGTTTACTTCGTCCCTCCTCAGTATCTGAGGGCTCAAATGCACCTTCCAAGTGAAGCAGTGCTTTATCTGCACTTCACTCAATCTTGTCTCGTTTTTGCTCCTCTTCCCTACATTGGGGAAACGAAGTGAAGACTTGGTGACTGCTTTGCAAACACGTATGTTCTCGCCAATAAAATGACCCTGAGCTTCCAGTTGCCTGACACTTCGACACACCACCCTGTTCCCTGGCCAACATCTGTATCTCAGGCGAGCTACAGTGCTCCAGTGAAGCTCAGTGCAAACTATAAGAACAGCACCTCGTTTTCCAGTTGGGAATCCTTCTGGACTCAATTTTTAGTTGAGCAGTTTTAAGGCTTGAGGCACCTTCTCCCATGTCCCTACCCCAACCCCCACACACCAGACCTTGTTATCACAACCCATTGGTAGCCACTAATAGTCCCCATTAGCAGCTATTCATTCTCCCAGGCTGACCATTATCCACTCCCTTGTTTGTCCAACTGTTTGTCTTTTTCTTTGGGCTATATCTCCACCTATCATTGACTCCTTACTACCTCTCTCCACCCTATCTTCTGCATAAAAAAAAAACTTTTTCCTAGTTACAATCAGTTCTGAGGAAGGGTCACTGGACCTGAAACATTAGAACATAGAACAATACAGGGTAGAACAGGCCCTTCAGACCTCGATGTTGTGCCAACCTGTGAACTATTCTCAGTTCGTTCCACTACACTATCCTAAAATCATCCATGTGCTTATCTAAGGATTGTTGAAATCTCCCTAATGGGGCTGAGTTGACTACATTAGCAGATAGAGCATTCCACGCGCTTACCACTCTCTGTGTAAAGAACCTGCCTCTGACATCTGTCTTAAAGCTATCACCCCTCAATTTGTAGTTATGCCCCCGGCACGGTGGCACAGTGGTTAGCACTGCTGCCTCACAGCGCCTGAGACCCGGGTTCAATTCCCGACTCAAGCGACTGACTGTGTGGAGTTTGCACATTCTCCCCGTGTCTGCGTGGGTTTCCTCCGGGTGCTCCGGTTTCCTCCCACAGTCCAAAGATGTGCAGGTCAGGTGAATTGGCCATGCTAAATTGCCCATAGTGTTAGGTGAAGGGGTAAATGTAGGGGAATGGGTGGGTTGCGCTTCGGTGGGTCAGTGTGGACTTGTTGGACCAAAGGGCCTGTTTCCACACTGTAATGTAATCTAATCTAATCGTACATGCTGATGACATCATCCTAGGAAAAAGACTTCCACTGTCCACCCTATCTAATCCTCTGATCATCTTGTATGTCTCTATCAAATCTCCTCTTCGCCTTCTTGCCAATGAGAACAGGTACAAGTCTCTCAGCCTTTCCTCATAAGACCTTCCCTCCAGACCAGGCAACATCTTGGTAAATCTCCTCTGCACCTTTTCCAATGCTTCCACATCCTTCCCGAAATATGGGGACCAGAACTGTACACAATATTGCAAGTGCGGCCGCACCAGCGTTTTGTATCGTTGCAGCGTGATATTGCAGCTCCGGAACTCAATCCCTGTACGAATGAAACCTAACACACCGTATGCCTTCTTAACACCACTATCCACCTGGGTGGCAACTTTCAGGGATCTATGTACATGGACTCCAAGATCCCTCTGCACATCCATACTACCAAGAATCTTTCCATTGAGCCAGTACTCTGCCTTCCTGTTATTCTTCCCAAAGAGCATCACATTTAGCTGCATTGAACTGCATTTGCCACCTCTCAGCCCAATTCTGCAGTTTATCCAAGTCCCTCTGCAACCTGTAACATTCTTCCACACTGTCCACGACTCCACCGACTTTAGTGTCGTCTGCAAATTTACTAATCCATCCACCTATGCCTGCGTCTAAGTCATTTATAAAAATGACAAACAGCAGTGGTCCCAAAACAGATCCTTGTGGCACACCACTAGTAACCAGACTCCAGGCTGAATATTTTCCATCAACCACCACTCGCTGCCTTCTTTCAGAAAGCCAGTTTCTAATCCAAACTGCTAAATCAGCCTCAATTCCATGCCTTTGCATTTTCTCCAACAACCTAACTCTGATTTCTGTCCACATGCTAGGAGAAAGTGAGAACTGCAGATGCTGGAGAGTCAGAGTCAAAACATTCCTGATGAGGGGCTTATGCTCAAAACGTCAACTCTCCTACTCCTCGGATGCTGCCAGACCTGCTGAACTTTTCTCGCAATTTCTGTTTTTGTTTCTGATTTCCAGCATCCGCAGTTCTTTTGGTTTTTAATGAGTTTTGTTTTTGCTTCACTTCACCCATATCATTTCTGGGTCACATGGGCACTTGCAAACTAATGATGATATCACCAAGAAATAAATTTCCCCCTCTCAGAATACTCAACAATTTCACTTTGGCCTGAAAGGGAATGTGGTGCAAGAAGAAATTGCGGGCTTTTCTTAAAGTATAGGTATTATCAGCAGTGATTAAGAGGGTTGGTGGAGGTAGATTAGATTAGATTAGATTCCCTACAGTGTGGAAATAGGCCATTTGGCCCAAAGAATCCACATCGACCCTCTGAAGAGTAACCCACCCAGACCCATTTCCCTCCACCTAACACTATGGGCAATTTAGCATGGCCAAGTTACCTGACCCACACATCTTTGGATTAGAACATAGAACAGTACAACACAGAACAGGCCCTTCAGCCCACGATGTTGTGCCGACCATTGATCTTCATGTAAGGTAAACCTAATGTACGAACCCTCAAATTTCTGTGACCATATGCATGTCCAGCAGTCTCTTAAATATCCCCAATGACCTCGCTTCCACAACTGCTGCTGGCAACGCATTCCATGCTCTCTCAACTCTCTGCGTAAAGAACCCGCCTCTGACATCCCCTCTATACTTTCCTCCAAACAGCTTAAAACTATGACCCCTCGTGTTAACAATTTCTGCCCTGGGAAAAAGTCTCTGGCTATCAACTCAATATATGCCTCTCATTATCTTGTACATCTCAATTAGGTCCCCTCTCTTCCTTCTTTTTCCAATGAAAAAAGTCCGAGCTCAGTCAACCTCTCTTCGTAAGATAAGCCCTCCATTCCAGGCAGCATCCTGGTAAACCTCCTCTGAACCCTCTCCAAAGCATCCACATCTTTCCTATAATAGGGCGACCAGAACTGGACACAGTATTCCAAGTGGGGTCTAACCAAATAAATTTCCCTGTATCCCATTCCTCCTGACCTTCTGAATGAGCCTACCATGGGGAACCTTATCAAATGCCTTGCTGAAGTCCATATACACCACATCCACTGCTCGACCTTCATCAACTTGTCTAGTAACATCCTCAAAGAACTCAGTAAGGGGCATGACCTGCCCCTCTCAAAGCCGTGCTGACTGCCTTTAATCAAGCCATGCTTTTCCAAATGGTCATAAATCCTATCCCTCCGAATCCTTTCAGACGTTGCAGACGACAGACGTGAGACTGACTTATCTGTAGTTGCCGGGGATTTCCCTGTTTCCTTTCTTGAAGAGAGGAATTACATTTGCCTCCCTCCAGTCCTCAGGTACAACTCCGGTGGAGAGCGAGGATGCAAAGATCTTCGCAAGCGGCGAAGCAATCACGATTCTCGCTTCCCAAAGCAGCCGAGGACAAATCTGGTCAGGCCCTGGCGACTTGTCAATTGTGGAAGGAAACTGGAGCACCCAGAGGAAACCCACACAGACACAGGGAGAATGCGCAAACCTTCAAAAGAAAATTGGATAATAACCAGAAGAGAAGAAATGGCAGCACTGCAAGGAAAATATGGGGCTACATTGCAGTTACAGAGAGTCAGTACAGACACAATGGACCAAATACTTACCTCTGGCCTATAACCATTCTATAATTTTTAAGCTGCTCCTATCTACAGGAAGCAACAAAGTATTTCAATTCCTTTAAGATTTTCTTGTTTGAGTTAATGCTAACAGATTATAAAGTTACTTCCTCACACAGAAAATATTTTATTGTCTAAAATGAATTTTGAAAAGAGGCAGACTGTAATAGAGAATTGCAGGAATAGCTCTGTATTGTTTCCTTGCATTCATAATTTGTTTTGATGTTTAGGGCCAGGTGCAAAGTGGATTACGGTCTGGAATCCGTATTGCACAGGGAACATATTTCCGAGTTACGCTGCTGAAAGCAATTCCTGTACAAGTGGATGGAGAACCTTGGATTCAGTCACCAGGGCATATTATTATATCTGCTGCTGGGCCGAAGGTATGAGGATGAAAGGCATGGTTTATTTGGAGAAACCAGTGTTGAATAATGTGCTACATTTTAGATTAATGACAAAACATCGATAAATGGGAATATGGCTGACCTTGAAAAGAGTAGGAGGGAAATTTTACGTAAATGCTGCCAAGGATGAATTTTAAAAGTCTGTAGATTGTAACATGGATGAAATGTTTACTAAAGATTTGGGTGTTGAAATTGTGAAAATGTCACTGCTCTGTTCAAAATTGCTCACATTTAATCTTTTACATTGTTTTATGAAATCTATTACTAAAGGACAGGATGAAATAGTGACTGGTGTCGTGGAGCAGATTAAAGCTGGAGGGGGAAGACGGAGTGAGAGGGGCTTGGGGACAACTTGACGAGAGGGCATGGGGACGACAGGGTGAGAGGAAGATACTCTGGAACTCACTGCCTGTAAGAGTGATAAAGGCAAAAATCCTGACAGTATTTGAGAAGTGTTTGGCTTTGCACGTGGGATGCCAAGGCATACAAGACTATGACACAAGTGAGGACTGCAGATGCTGGAAATCAGAGTCTAGATTAAAGTGGGCTGATTTAGGGCTTTTGCCCGAAATGTTGATTTTCCTGCTCCTCAGATGCTGCCTGAACTGCTGTGCTTTTCCAACACCACTCTAATCTATACAAGACTATGGGCCAAGTGCTAGAAAATGGGGTTAGACTAGTTAGGTGGTTAATTTTGACCAGTGAAAAAGACAATTCTCTGCACTGTAGATCTCTGTGACTCTAGAGGGTGAGAGGAAGATGGGATCTGAGAGAGTTATCATTTAGGGGTGATGATGGTGCAGTTGTAATGTCATTGGAGTAGTAATACAGTGGCCCTCAAATATGATCTGGAGACATGGGTTCAAGTCCCATTAATGAATCCCAGAGAATTTCAATCAATTAATTGATACATTTGGATTGAAAAAGCCATCCTTAGTAAAGATGACCTTATGTGTACTGGATTGTTATAAAATCCCACCCGATTTACTGTTGCATTTGCTTAGCAATTACCTGCTGACATTCATTTTGGGTTCTGCCAAAATCACTCAACTATTGACTTCACTACCTCTTGGATCAAACATGGACAAAAGAGGTAAATCCAGAGGTGAGGTGAGTAACAGCCCTTGACATTAAGGCCACATTTGACCGAGTGTGGCAAAACTGGAATCGATACGAATTGAGAATAACTCTCTGCTGATTGGAGCTATATTCAGCACATAGGAAGATAGTAATGGCTGTTGGAGGTCAGTCATCTCAGCTCAGGACATCTGTGCAGGAGTTCCTCACGGTAGTATCCTAGACCCAACCATCTTCAGCTACTTCATCAATGACCTTCCCTCCATCATCAGGCTAGAAGTGGGGATGTTTGTCAATGATTGCACAATGTTCAGCACCATTCGCAACTCCTCCGATACTAAAGCAGTCCATCTCCAAGTGCAACAAGATGTGGATAATATCCATGCTTGGGCTGAGAGGTGGCAGGTGACATTTTCACCACCCACTTGCCAAGCAGTGATATGTGACAATCTAACCAGCATCTTCAACATTCAACAGTATTACTATCTCTACATCACCCTCCATATCAATACCCTGGGAGTTACTATTGACAAGAAACTGACTCGGGCTGAAAAATGTGTTGCTGGAAAAGCGCAGCAGGTCAGGCAGAATCCAAGGAGCAGGGGAATCGACGTTTCGGGCATAAGCCCTTATTCAGGAATGAGGAAGGTGTGCCAAGCAGGCACGTCAAAGGTAGGGAGGAGGGACTTGGGGGAGGAGCGTTGGGAATGCGATAGGTGGAAGGAGGTTAAGGTGAGGGTGATAGGCCGTAGAGGGGGTGGGGGCGGAGAGGTCGGGAAGAAGATTGCAGGTCAAGAAGGTGCTGAATCCGGGAGTTGGGACTGTGATAAGGTGGGGGAGGGGAAATGAGGAAACTGGAGAAATCTGAGTTCATCCCTTGTGGTTGGAGGGTTCCGAGGCGGAAGATGAGGTGCTCTTCCTCCAGGCGTCGTGTGGCCAGGGTCTGGCGATGGAGGAGGCCAAGGACCTGCATGTCCTTGGTGGAGTGGGAGGGGGCAGTTGGGTTGGTTGGTGCGGGTGTCCCAGAGGTGTTCCCTGAAACGTTCCGCTAGTAGGCGGCCTGTCTCCCGAATGTAGAGGAGACCACATCGGGTACAGCGGATACAGTAAATGATGTGTGTGGAGGTGCAGGTGAATTTGCGACGGATATGGAAGGATCCATTGGGGCCTTGGAGGAAGGTGAGGGGGGATGTGTGGGCGCACGTTTTGCACTACTTGCAGTTTTCTTTTAGATTAGATTACTTACAGCGTGGAAACAGGCCCTTCGGCCCAACAAGTCCACACCGACCCGCCGAAGCGCACCCATCCAGACCCATTCCCCTACATTTACCCCTGCCCCTAACACTACGGGCAATTTAACATGGCCAATTCACCTAACCTGCACATTTTTGGACTGTGGGACGAAACCGGGACACCTGGAGGAAACCCATGCAGACACGGGGAGAATGTGCAAACTCCACACAGTTAGTTGCCTGAGGCGGGAATTGAACCCAGGTCTCTGGCGCTGTGAGGCAGCAGTGCTAACCACTGTGCCATCGGTTGCAGGGGAAGATGCCGGGAGTGGAGGTTGGGTTGGTGGGGGGGGTGGGGGAGGTGGATCTGACGAGGGAGTCACGGAGGGAGTGGTCTCTCCAGAACGCTGATAGGGGTGGGGAGGGAAATATATCCCTGGTGGTGGAGTCTGTTTGGAGATGACGGAGGATGATACGATGTATCCGGAGGTTGGTGGGGTGGAAGGGGACCAATGGGGTTCTGACCTGGTGGCGATTGGAGGGGCGGGGTTCAAGGGCGGAGGTGCAGGAAGTGGAGGAGATGCGGTGGAGAGCATCGTCGACCACGTTGGAGGGGATGCATTGTATCCTCCTCCGTCATTTCCGCCACCTCCAAACAGACCCCACCACCAGGGATATATTTTCCTCCCCACCCCTATTAGTGTTCCGGAGAGACCACTCCCTCCGCGACTCCCTCGTCAGGTCCATACCCCCCACCAACCCAACCTCCACTCCTGGCACCTTCCCCTGCAACCGCAAGAAGCGCAAAAGTTGCGCCACCGACTCCCACAGCTACCTAGATTACACCTCCTCCCACCCTGCCCCTCAAAAAACACCACCCCATATTCCCAATTCCATCGCCTCCGCCGCATCTGCTCCCAGGAGGACCAATTCCACTACCGAACAACACAGATGGCCTCCTTCTTCAAAGACCGCAATTTCCCCTTCGACGTGGTCGACGATGCTCTCCACTGCATCACCTCCACTTCCCGCACCTCCGCCCTTGAACCCTGCCCCTCTGATCGCCACCAAGACTGAACCCCACTGGCCCTCACCTTCCACCCCACCAACCTCCAGATACATCGTATCATCCTCCGTCATTTCCGCCACATCCAAACAGACCCCACCACCAGGGATATATTTCCCTCCCCACCCCTATCAGTGTTCTGGAGAGACCACTCCCTCCGCGACTCCCTCGTCAGATCCACACCCCCACCAACCCAACCGCCACTCCCGGCACCTTACCATGTAACTGCAAGAAGTGCAAAACTTGCGCCCACATCTCTCCCCTTACCTCCCTCCAAGGCCCCAATGGATCCTCCCATATCCATCGCAAATTCACCTGCACCTCCACACACATCATTTACTGTAACCGCTGCACCCGATGTGGTCTCCTCTACATTGGGGAGACAGGCCGCCTACTAGCGGAACATTTCAGGGAACACCTCTGGGACACCCGCACAAACCAATCCAACCGCCCCGTGGCTGAACACTTTAACTCCCCCTCCCACTCCGCCAATGACATGCAGGTCCTTGGCCTCCTCCATCACCAGACCCTGGCCACACAACGCCTGGAGGAAGAGCGCCTCATCTTCCGCCTAGAAACCCTCCAACCACACGCGATGTATGTAGATTTCTCCAGCTTCCTCATTTCCCCTCCCCCCACCTTATCTCAGTCCCAACCCCCGGATTCAGCACTGCCCTCTTGACCTGCAATCATCTTCCCAACCTCTCCGCCCCCACCCCCTCTCCGGCCTCTCACCCTCACCCTCACCCTCACCTCCTTCCACCTGTCGTACTCCCAGCGCCCTCCCCCCCACCTTATACCTCAGCCCGCTTGGCACACCAGCCTCATTCCTGAAGAAGGGCTTATGCCTGAAACGTCGATTCTCCTGCTTCTCGGATGCTGCCTGGCCTGCTGCACTTTTCCAGCACCACACTTTTCAACTCCAGGTGTGACCTCACCATCACCCTATAGAGCTGCAACATAACCTCTCTGCTTTTAAACTCAATCCTTTTAGCAATGAAGGACAAAATTCCATTTGCCTTTTTAATTATCTGTTGCATCTGCAGACCAACCTCCCGTGATTCATGCACAAGGGCACCTAGAACCTTCTGCACACCACACGCTGCAATTTCTTACCATTCAAGTAATAGTCCTTTTTACTGTTATTCTTACCAAAATGGATGACTTCATATTTATTAACACTGTATTCCATTAGCTAGACCTTTGCCCACTCATTTAAACTATCTGTGTCCCTTTGCAAAGTTTCACAATCCTCTGCACACTTTGCTCTATCACTCATCTTAGTCTCCTAAGCCCATCCATCTTCAGGTATTTTCCTAATGACCTTCCCTCCATCATCAATGACTTTTTAAAAATGTATTTGTGGGACTTAGTCGTCACTGGCTGGCCAGCGTTGATAGCCTATCCCTATTTGCCCTTCAGAAGTTGGTAATGCGCTGTCTATTTGAATCATTGCAGTCCACATGCTGTGGGTTGACCCACAGTGCCGATAGGGAGGGAATTCCAGGATTTTGACCCAACAACTGTGAAGGAATGGCGGGATATTTCCAAGTCAGGGTGGTGAGTGGCTTGGAGGAAAACTTGTAGGTGTTGTTGTTTTCATGTATCTGTTGCCCTTATTATCGGATAAGTTAGATCCCACACTGAAATAGGGCTTGATATGCGATCTTGTTTTTTTATTTTGCTTTTATTAATTTGGTACTGAAAATGCTGCAGATTTGGTTTTAGCAATAAATATTAGTCTACTATGCACAAGAAATGAAAATCAAAATATCTACATTTAATAGAAATTTTTAAAATATCAAAACACTTGGTAAATTGCAATCCCATTAGTTGCAGCAGCTCCAATTTTACCGTACTTAAATACCAGGAAAATAATTCTCTTTTCTGGCACACATAGGGTTTGATTTAGCTGTGGTTTCAATTCCCCAGTCTTGAGAATCTGATAGCCTCTTCTTGAATCTTCATACAGTCAAACTTGAACTTCCTTAGCTTCAACTAACTCCTTCACAGTTTTCATGAAACACTTCTTATCTGCAACCTTCAAACTAAACGCCTTACAACAAGATATCTTATTTAAACAATTTCAAACTATGTTCTTTATTTCTGCTTGGTACATCCAATATCATTTAAGAACCTTGCAGAACACTTTTCTTTTCAAGGCTATGTGTGTTTCCTTTAATCAAATAAAAATCAATCCCTGACCTTCCAAACTAGAGCCTAATACAATTTACCTTCCTTGCTTGTAAAGTTCTCCCAATGTAAACAAAGATCCATTACTGGATGTAGGTTTGCTCGCTGAGCTGGAAGGTTCCTTTTCAGACGTTTCATCACCATATTAGGTTACATCTTCAGTGAGCCTCCAGATGAAGCATTGCTGGTGTTCCCTGCTTTCTATTTGTATGTTTGGGTTTCCTTGGGTTGGTGATATCATTTCCTATGGTGATGTCATTTCCTGTTTTTCTCAGGGGGTGGTAAATGGGGTCCAAGTCAATGTGTTTGTTGATAGAGTTCTGGTTGGAATGCCATGCTTCTAGGAATTCTTGTGCATGTTTTTGGCTTACCCTAGGATGGATGTGTTGTCCCAGTTGAAGTAATATCATTCCTTATCTGTATGTAAGGATATTAGTGAGAAAGGGTCATGTCGTTTTGTGGCTAGTTGATGTTCATATATCCTGATGGCTAGTTTTCTGCCTGTTTGTCCAATGTAGTGTTTGTTACAGTTCTTGCAAGGTATATTGTAAATTACATGAGTTTTGCTTGTTGTCTGTATCGGGTCTTTCAAGTTAATTAGCTGCTGTTTTAGTGTGTTGGTGGGTTTGTGGGCTACCGTGATGCCAAGACAGTCTGAATAATCTGGCAGTCATTTCCAAGATGTCTTTGATGTAGGAGAGAGTGACTAGGGTTTCTGGACGTATTTTGTCTGCTCGTTTGGATTCGTTGCTGAGAAATCGGCAGACTATGTTCATTGGATACCCATTCTTTTTTAATAGATCGTATAGGTGATTTTCCTCTGCTCTGCATAGTTCCTCTCTGCTGCAGAGTGTGTTGGTTCGTTGAAATAATGTCCTGATGCAGCTTCGTTTGTGGATGTTGGGATGGTTGCTTCAGAAGTTCAGTATTTGGTCTGTATGTGTTGTTTTCGGTAGACGCTGGTTTAAAGTTCCCCATTGGCTGTTCGTTCCACTGTGACATCTAGGAATGACAGTTTGTTGTTGTTTTCCTCCTCTTTAGTGAATTTAATGCCAGGAAGGTTATTATTGATGGTCTTGAAGGTTTCCTCTAATTTATTTCATTTAGTGATGATAAAGGTGTCATCCACGTAACGGACCCAGAGTTTGGATTGGATGGTTGTCAGAGCTGTTTGTTTGAGTCTCTGCATTACTGTCTCTGCTAAGAACTCTGATATCGGCGATCCCATGGGTGTTCTGTTGGTTTGTCTGTTGGCGTAAAATTCACTAAAGAAGAGGAAAACAACAACAAACTGTCATTCTTAGATGTCACAGTCGAGGGTTCAGAAAAGATTTACAAGGGTACTACTGTTTTAGAAGGGTTTGAGGTATATGGAGGTTGGGGCTGTTTTCCCTCGAGCGTCGGAGGCTGTTGAGTGACCTTATAGAGGTTTATAAAATCATGAGGGCATGGATAGGGTGAATATTCAAGATCTTTTTTCCTGGGTTGGGGAGACTAACACTAGTGAGTATAGATTTAAGGTGGAAGGAGAAAGATTGAACAGTGACCCGAAGGGCAACTTTTTCACACACAGGGTGGTGCATGTATGGAATGAGCTGCCAGAGGAAGTGGTTGAAGCTGGTACAGTTGCAACATTTAAAAGGCATTTGGGTGGGTATATGAATAGGATTTAGAAGAATATGGGCCAAATGCTGGCAAATGGGACTAGATTAATTTAGGATATCTGGTTGGCAAGGACCAGTAGGACTGAAGGGCTTTTTTCCATGATGTATAACTCTATGACTGTAAATAACAGGCAATGAGTATTTCCAACACAGTTTTCAATCTATTATCCCTTGACATTCAACAGCATCATCATTGCTCAACCCCCACCAATATAGTCTTGTTGAACCATGAGCAGAAGCTAATTACCTGAGGTGATACCAGTGAATTGATCTCTCTGTATAGGGTGCAAAATATTAGGACATTTTTTGTTGAATGAAAAGGAAATTGTTTCAGTTTCTACCTATTCTGAGCTCCTGTAATTTTATTTTCAGGTTCATATGTTGAAAAAATGTAAACAAAAACAGAAGAAGCAAATTGGGAGCCTCAAGGATGCAAGAGCAGAGAGTCTGGTCAGCTCAGAAATGGGCAACTGAGGAGTGATAACAGCAATTTAGAAAGGACTTGCAATGTGACCGCGAAGATCAAGAGATGGTTTGCTGAATCGTTTTAAGTTTGCAATTAAATTCTTTTTGGCATTTATTTGCACATTTTTGTGAGACAGTATAGCAGTTCTGATATTGCACTGTTAGTGATTTCAGGCATGTGCCAAAATAACAGTTAAATAATTTAACCAAAACATTCCTCCATGTTCAGTAGGTTGAACTGTAGAATTGCTATCAAAATAAGGGCCAATAAACAGAAACGTACTTTTATTTATGTGCAGAAAATGCCTTATTGTTCCCACTTCAAGGGGCTGCTATGGACTGAGTGCTGGTTTTCACTGCTCTCAGTTTCGAGCTCTCCTGACCTATTCCACCTAATGTCATTCAGCTAAACATACAAGAATCATAATGAACAGAAGGTTTAACAGGGGCTAGGGCTCGGGACCATTTGTATTCCAAGCTGTTAGTGCTAATCTTTTATTTTGAAACATTACCCGAATTGGATTAGAGTGTCATCTAATTCAGATCCAGATATGATCCCCTGAAAAAAATTTGGATTCCTACAAATATTCTCAACTGACATCTTTAAGTAAAAAGACATTTCAAGTTGTTTACTTTTGATCTTTTTAGTACACAGCAGATATTTTGAACTTGTTAACACAGATTAGATTGGTTACAGGTTACTTTGCAATAAATATTTTGAGACAGAAAACTGTTTTATGCAAAAACATTCAGGGAAATATTGGATTTATATGTGGAAGCAATGACATATTGGTTCACTATCTATTAGGAGCATATTATTGTAATTGGAAATTAAAGTCATCTTTCAAGAAAATAGATTTAATATACGTTAATCCATTGATTCTATAAAATATGAATAATCAGTAATTGGTGAATTCACCTGGCAGTATACTTGGATGTGTGCAGCCAACTTGCTTCCATTTGCATGAGAATTTCAGATCCAATTTGATGGAACCACAGTTTTCTCTAAAGTTGCAATTAAACACACAAATCAAATTGTTCCTTAACCAGCTGTGTTCTTATCTGAGGAATTTTTATCATTCTTTACAGCCTGTACCTCCCTTCACCGATAATAGGTATTAGTGAAATGTACCTTACAGTTCATTGATTTTTAAATACAATGCCATTGTGTAATAGTTAATAGTAATATTTTACCTCAGGAACTAAGTTGGACAATATTAATTTTCTCATTAATTGTTAAGCATAGCTTTATGAAAGCCATACAGGTTTATATCAGCTGAATGGAATAAGCCATTCAAATCTATTTCCTGATTGAAGATTTTGTTAGTCACATGTTTACTAAAGTGGAAACTTTGCTGGGTATACATGTCCTGAAGAAAATCGGACTAATTCTGAATGAGCAGCAGGTTATTATAACCTTTAATTATATTTTTGTCCAACTAAACCCAGTGTAAATATACCAAAAGGTGACTATTGCTGATTATAATATCATGTCTAAAATATTAATATATCTTGATTCATCTTATAAATTGCATTGTATACATGTATGGGGTTGGTAGCATCAAAACTAGTGTTTTCAAAAAGCTAATGTGAATATTTTGGTTCTTTGAAAACTGGAAGCCAATGAAGAGAAACAGTTAACTGAAGTAACATGACAGGCTTTAAATTTCAATTTGTATTAAATGCTTGCCACCCAGATTGAGAATGAAATCTGTTTCGGAAGATGTAAGCACGAATATATTGTAATAAATATCACCACTAGCACAATTGGCATTTTTAAACCTTTTAGGGAGAAATGTAGGGACTAGTAAACAATCATACTGAAAATGTACATTTTAATAGTACAATCCTGCTTAATTAAGTTCACGCCAGACAGAACTAAAATAACATACTGCATATTACAACAATTTGACTTAATTTCCAGATTCGTTATTCACCTTAATTTAAGTTTCTCTAGCTGTAGGAAAGAATATGATTTTCAGCATAAATTTCCAGTTACATTGGATTCAGTATGAACTGTGGTTTAATTCTAAAGCTTGTACATTTGAAATCTTCATTTTCCACTAAAGTTGATTCTACTTTTTCTATGAACTATAATGTATGTAGCTAAATTAATGAAAATTAAGTTCTTTGATAGGTGTGACTGGAGTGATTAATCCTAATTAGCAGTTCATAGTAAATTCACTACTTTAAACACTTTACAATTTTCCACGAGAGAAATATTACAAGAAATTGACTCTTTCCTATGATGAAATCCAGGGTTAGCAGTTCTTTCGAACTGCAATGCTTCCATTTATGAGAAATTATAGCCATTGGAAAACATGAATTTTTTTTTGTTCCAAAGTGTTTACGTTTTAAAATTCTACAGTTATATTTTGATAATATTCCTGCGTTTTGAAAAATATTGGTTAAATATTTGTACCTTTTGACAGAAGCAATTTTATTTTATGTTATTTAATACTTTGTGAATTAACGTATGATAATATTTTCATTTTCCTCAGAATAATACTTGTATACCAACTTTTTGTAGAAGTACTTTATCTAGATACACAAAGATATTGGTTTGGTAGTTTATAGTACAACACTTCATGAATCCAACACATTTTTGTAACCACACACTCACCAACTCTCAGTTTGATTTTGGAGATTGAGTATTTACATACCACCTCAGTCTTGCAGGATTTACACATTTTTCTGGTAAAAGGGAAAAAATAAGTTTTTTAACTGGTCAATTAAGAGAGGCAACTAACACTTTGAGTTTAAACAAAAAGCATGGGAATGGGCCTGTTTTCCAATATATCAAAGCTTGTAATTACTCCAACTAGCAGCCTAACTGACAGTTCTTTCTTTTTAGTTGCTAATTTCCAGGATTGACCTAAACTTAGCCTTTTGTTTCTGACTTGACTTAAAACATCTGGGTATCAACTGCCAACTTGACTCACCGATCAATTAAAAAGCATGAAATTGAGGGAGAGAGAGATAGTAAATCTTCCCTCATCATCCACATATTTTTCCAAAATTTAATATGACACCTCTGCATCATTTTTATTGTAGAAAAATGACACCCCTTCTCTGTAGTTGGATGTAACTTTATTATTGTAAGATGGCTACATCACAACCAAGTTGTGTTTATTATGTTCAAGCATTAAACAGTAAATGTAAAACTATACTTCTATTTTATAGCTCATACCAGATGATGTTTAAAATTAAGAATATTTCCATTGTATCCCTGTAATTTTAATGTGATGTCGTATTTTGCATAGAAGCTGTCATAACCTACTCATTTGTCAGATTCTATAGGATTATTAAGAGGTCATTGAAAAGTTAATCTCTAATCAAAGTGCCATTGTTTTCCATACACCAATAATTCTGGAGTCAGCTAATGAAATAATTGCAGACAGCTGTCAGATCGGTAGCAAATTCCTTTTGCTTTCTTAAAACTCCTAAGATCCAGTTTAACTTGTTCAGTTGTTCAGACTTTTTGAGTTTGTATGTTCAAAATGCCTGTTAAAAGTGTGAGATATGCACATATTTACTTACTGTTTACTGGTGATGATTTTATCTTTGGCTTATGTAATGATAGCTTCATATAATGTTAGTTTTCAAAATTGTTTTGTAGACCAAAACCATTGGGAATGTTTCTTGTACATAATATGTTGTGTTCAATGTGGTTACTATACTGTGCAAGTATTGACCTCATCAGATTCTCCTCATTCTACTATTAATTGCTCTGAGCTGGAGTGCTATGTTAATATACAGCAGTTGTGTATATTTTGATATTAGAGTAAACGGGTTACTGTTGTGCTATTAAAAAAAACATAATCAATTAATTTGAATGTAATTGTATTTGGTGAAAAAAACAATGGAAAGAACATTTTCATCTAAATAAAACTGGGAATTGTGAAATTATTTTATAAAACAAAATGTAGTGAATATGCAGCAATTAAAATAATAGAACTTATTTAAGACCATAGTTTATAAGATATAGCAGCGGAATTAGGCATCTGGCCCATCGAGTCTGCTCCACCATTTGACTATGGCTGTTCAGTTTCTCAACTCCATTCTTCTGCCTTCTCCCTGTAAACACTTGATTTGTTTATTAATCAAGAACCTGTCTATCTCTGTCGTAAAGACATCAATTACTTAGTCTTCTGAGGCAATGAATTACACAGATTCACTACCCTCTAGCTGAAGAAATTCCTCATCTCTGTGGCTGTTGGAGGATAGTTGGATGAGCTGAGGCATTATTAATGGATCCTTATGCTGGGCTTTGGCCTAACACCAATATAGTGTCCTACCAACCAGAGCTATGACCACTGCAAGTGCCCAAGCTCCAGGCCAAGGTGTCTGAAACACTGGATGATTGTGAAGAAGGTGAAAGAAGGAATGCCAATCAATCAGACCTCTTCATGAAGAGGACCCTCCTATATTGCTGTGGTTTCAAGTAGCAAATGTTTTCTCTCTGCAATGACTTTCCCAGTTTTTTTTATATGTGTCATGTGAACATCTGAAGGCATTTGAGGAGAAAGGAAGGCTCCTCTCTCTGTGGTACCACTGTTTGTCCTCCCAGTGAAGAGTAGCCAGATTGTTACAATCCTTATGTACAGCCCCATGCCCTGGTAGGTGTCCTGATCTTCCCATGTACAGCCTGAAGGAGGTAGCACCAAATGCAGTGGACCCCTTTGGGATTTGCACCAGCAAGCGGCAGGTCCAGGTGACCCTGAAGGAGGACTCCATTGGAAACTAGCCCGGCCCATGGGGACCGACCGGACCTCCCAGTCATTGCCCATTTTTTTTTGTAAATATATTTATTAGCAATTTTTTTAAACTTTACAAATACAAAATTATTGAAAAATACAATCAATAATAAATATCAGTATAACAAAAAGAAAAAAAAACAACTACTGTCTACTAACTACAAACTTACCCTATAATACAAAACAAATCTTGACACTGCAAAACAACACCAATAAATAAGTAAATAGCTAATATATCAAAAAAAAAGAAAAGCAAAAAAAAAGACAATACAGAACAGCTATGCTCAGCACAAAGCTCCCAAACAAAGGAACGGGAGCATTGTATACACACCAGTATTAACTCGGGAGACCCCCCTCTAGGGCCCAGGGCAGACAAATCTAACCATCCTGGTTAAACAAACACCCTAGTTAAGATAACTGACAAATCTATATCCAAATAACTCCAGTAGGGCTGCCATGTCTTATAAAAATGGTCTGTTGTGTGGTGCACCATGTTTGTTAAAAAAAAGTCCAAGGGAATGTGCTCCATAATTAATTTCTGCCATCCCATCAAGTCCAGCGGGTTCTCAGACACACAATTCATCAGAATATTCTTCCGCGCACAGTATGCAAGAATATTAAATAGTTTCTTCCCATGCCCTTCTAAAGATGGTAAATTCGGTAGACCTAAGAGGAGAGATATCAGGTCGACTTTGACTTCAGTCCTCAATACCCTCCCTATCTCTCCCGCCCCAGCGCTTCAATAAACATGGAGCCTGTGGCATGTCTAGAAGCAATGGGTAAAAGTACCTACACTTATTTTACATTTGGGCACATTGAAGATGCCCCTTTTTTAAACTTCACCAGACGGTCTGGTACCAGATGAACCCTGTGCAGAACTTTTAATTGCATCGCGCATGTCCTATTACAGATTAAGATCTTTTGAGCATTCTCCCATATGTTCTCCCATGTTTCAGAAGAGATCTCCACTCCTAGCTCTTGCTCCCAGGCCTCTCATAACCGGTTTATATCCTGCCAAGCCCTGCCACCCAGCAGGCGATAGAGGGCACTAACCAAGAGGGTGGTTGTGGAGTGTAGCAACAACCGCTCTGTATCGGGCTTAGTGAGAAGTGTAGTCGTCTTCTGGATGAAATCCCTAACCTGAAAAAAACGGAAACGATCTCTGCAGGGCAAACCCATATTTGCGGCTCAGTTGCTCAAAAGACATCATAACCTCCCGCTTAAACAAGTCTCCCCAACTAGAAACTCCTCTCGCTGCTCATAGTTTGAACCCTGAGTCCATCATCCCTGGTCGGTACCCTAGCTTACCAACTATAGGTGTAAGTGGCAAAGTCTTGGATAAGCAACTCACACATACACATCGCCCTCCATGCCTTGACTGTACTAATGACAATGGGGTTCCAGTAGTGCTCCATAACTGTCCTTATCTTATCCAGGAACCACAGGTTAATAAGAGGGCACTTTGCCTGGGAGGCCTTGATATCCAGCCATATTGAGTTTGGATCATTACCTACCCAATCGCAGACAAAGGACAGCAGGGAGCTCAACTGATACCTCCTGATGTCTGGGAAATCAATTCCTCCCCATCCTTGAGGCAACTGCAATTTAGTAAGTTTGATGAAGGGCCGCCCACAAAGCCAGACAAAGGAACCAAACCAACCCATAAGCTTCCGCAGTGTTGACCTGGGAAACATTATATAGGGAGCATACGCATAGGATAAAGCAAATGAGGAATAACATTAATCTTAATGAGAGATATTCCAGCCATGAAATTGGAAGAGCCTCTCACCTCTGAAGATCTCGCCTAATATTGTCGAGCAATGAGCAAAGTTAGTCTGAAATACCAGAAGAAGGGCTTATGCCCGAAACGTCGATTCTCCTGTTCCCTGGATGCTGCCTGACCTGCTGCGCTTTTCCAGCAACACATTTTCAGCCCTGATCTCCAGCATCTGCAGACCTCACTTTCTCCCGAAATACCAGATCAAACTTGGGGGTAATAAAAATGCCTAGATATCGGAACCCTGCCCGTGACTACTTAAGAGGGAACTTAGGGCCACCTTCAACTTCTGGCACATCCTTAAGGTTCCCCAAAGGCATAGCCTCTGGTCTTATATCCTGAAATAGCCCCAAATGAATTGATACATTGTATCATATGGGGTACGGAGGTGATCGGGTTCGACAAAAACAGAAGGACATCATCCGCGTACAGTGTAATCTTGTGTGCCCTCGATCCCACTTCCGGAGTGGTTATGTGGACGTTCTGACAAATGGCTTCTGCCAGCGGCTCTATCACCAACGTAAACAACAACGGTGAGAGGGGGCAGCCTTGCCAACTACCCCTAACAATTGTAAAATTCCCAGACTTCACCCAGTTGGTGATGACCACGGCCAGAGGGTGGCAATATAAAACCTCCACCCACCTAGCAAAGACTCCGCCCAACCCAAACTGTTCTAAGACATAAAAAAAGATATGGCCATTCCACCCAGTCAAATGCTTTCTCTGCATCTCAGGAAATCAACAACCCCTGAATCAATTGTTGCTGACAAACTTGGACCACATTCAGCAACTTTCTAATATTATTACAGGACCTACGGCCCCTTATAAAGCCTGTCTGGTCCTCTTTAATAATATGGAGCAACACCTTTTCCAATCTCAGCACCAGGATCTTGGACAGAATCTTGAAATCTGAATTTAATAGAGAGATGGGCCTGTATGAGGCACAATCCTCAGGAACATTCCCCTTAAAAATTAAGGAAGTATTAGCTTCTCTCAAAGATGGTGGTAGGCATTCATGCACTTGGAGTGATTGTACATCTCCAACATTGGCCCTGACAGAATCCCTTTAAATTCTTTATAAATCTCACCCGGAAGTCCATCAGGGCCAGGCGCTTTCCCACTCTGAAGTTGCCTAGCTGCCTCCTGTATTTTCTGAACTGTCAAGGGCATTAAGGAGAGAGGTCTTTTCCAAGGTTACCCCTGGGAGGTCCAGGTTCTTAAAAAAGGCTTCCATTTTAGCCCTCCTGTCCTCACAATCTTCAGACCAATACAGTTCAGAGTAAAAGCTCCGAAAAGCCTCATTAATCTTTTTAGCATTGTATGTCAGGACCCTGGCACTGTCTCTGATTGCAGTAATGAATTGGGGAGCATGCTTTTTCCTAGTCAGGTACGCTAAATACTGCCTTGGCCTATCCCCATATTCGAAGCGCCTTTGTCTAGCAAAAACAAGTTCTTTCTTTGCATTTTGTGTCAGTATTGATTCAAGGCAGCACAGAGTGCCGTGATCCACTGTGGCTTAGTCACCGAAGGCCACGCAAAATGTACTGCCTCGGCGGCTTTCAACCGCGCCTCAATTAGATGCTGCTGTTCCTCCTTCTGTCATTTCCGGCTAAAAGAATATGAAATAGCTAATCCCCTAGCAAAGGCCTTAGCAGTCTCCCATAGCATGGACGGACTACTAGCCGTGCCTGAGTTGATAGTCAAGAATTCCTGAAATTCCTTCAAAAGGTATTCCACAAATTTGGAATCCTTAAGGAGAAAAAAATCCAAATGCCAGTGCAGCAAACCTAGCCCCTCACTCTTGGCCTTAACCTCCAAATATACCACTGCATGATCAGAGATAACCAAATTCCCAATTTTGCAACGCATAATCGAATGCAGAAGGGCCAAGGGATCCAGAAAGAGATCAACCCTCATGTGACATTTATGTGGGTTTGAAAAAAAGGTGAAGTCCCTGTCGGTAGGGTGAAGACATCTCCAAATATCCACCAGCCCCAACTCCTCGCATAAGTCAGCCATCAGCTTGGCCTGCAAAGAAATAGTTGGGGGCCCACAAGGCATCCTGTCCACTGTCAGATCCAAAAGACAATTAAAATTCCCCCCCCCCCCATAATAATGTGCCGGGTTCCAAAGGCACTCAGCTTAGAGAAAGCACTAATCAAAAATTTGAGAGGATGTGCCGGAGGACAGTAGACATTTAAAATCCCATATTCCTCCCCATGTATCAGGGCTTTAAGTATCACAAACCGTCCCTGCTCATCTTTCGCCTGCTCCAATAATGTGAATGGAAGATTTTTCTGGATAAGTACCGCCAATCCCCTACTTTTAGTAGAAAGGATGAAAAGGATACCCGGTCATAATCCCCCTGTTGTAATTTCAGGTTTTCCCCATCATCTAGATGGGTTTCTTGCAAAAAAGCAATATCAACCCTTTCCTTTCTAAGGCTAAAAAGTACTTTGTTCCTTTTAATAGTTGAATGACGTCCCTTGATGTTCCAGGTGCACCATTTAATAAAACACTTAGCCATATCCCCTTTCAGAGACCCTTGAACCCCTGGGAGGGGGAACCCTGCTTACAAAGCGCTAAGCACAAGTAAATAAAGACTCATAGAGTCGAAGAATTATGTATACAAAAACTACTCTATCATAACTACAAACAACTATTACTACCAAAAACCTATAAAGAAAACCAACTATAAAATCTTGAATGGAAGACTCTTTCCCCTACCCATAGGGGGCACTCATCCTACCCATCCCCTCCTTCACAGCTCCTTCAAACCCAGACTATGCCCCAGCCTTGGGCCAGAAAAAAAAACAAGGAGATGATCCTTAAATCAACAGAAAAAAGACAAAGTCAGGATGAACACTCCACCCATCTCTGGCTTCATGTCACCCCAACTGGTGACTAAAAGAGAAACAGAACAAACAAAAAAAAGGGGAGACAACAAAGAATATCCACAAAATTTCCCATCAGAAAATCCAGTTATTTTAAAAAAGGAACAACTTATTCCAAGTTTTTTTTCCCCTTTCCAAAAAAGAAATTATTATGGAGAAAAAAGGGAATAAAAAAAGGAAGGGAAAACATAGGGAAAGACGGAAAAGAGAACAAACATTAACAGTATTCTTTAGGCCAGTCCGTCTATTTTAAAGTGTCCACAAAGTTTTTAGCCTTATCCGCTGAGTCTCATGTATAAACCGAGTCCTCGTGGCTGAAATGAAGTACTGCGGGGTACCTCATGGAGTACTGGATGCCCAGGTTCCTCAGCCTCTTTTTAACTTCATTGAAGGACTTCCTCTTTCGAATTATAGCTGCAGAGAAATCCTGGAAAAACATGATTTTTGACCCCTTGTACAGCAGCGTCTGCGGACCTTTTCCCAGGGATCTGGAAGCTTCTATGACTTTTTTGCTTGTCCTTATATGAGTGGAAGTGCACTAGGACCGAGCGGGGGCGCTGCACCGGCCCTGACCTGAGCACTGTAACCTGATATGCCCTTTCAATCTGAAACCTGCTGGACTCGATGTGCCAGTTTTCAAAGAAATTGACTGGCTGCTCACCTTCCTCACCTTCAGGGAACCTGACAGTTCGGAGATTTATCCTCCGACCTTGATTTTCGAGGTCGTCGATATGGTCTCGCAAAGCCCACACCTCTCGCTCCAGCACCTGGATCCGACTGGATGAGGACTCCATTGCAGCTTCCAAGGCCTTAGTTTGACCGTCCACCTCCTCCAGCCTCTCCCTGAGGCCCTGGATCTCCTGCTCGTGCTTCTGCAGCATGGATGCGATAGGTTGGACCTGGGCACGAATCTCCCCATGGCTCTCCTCAATCGCAGCCCCAACTTTCAAGGTAAGTCTCTCCATCGCCGCAGCCAATTCCTGCAAGTCTGTCAGGTCTTGGATCGGATTGGGGGGGGGGATGTTGGGGGCGGAGAGGGGAAGGGTTCAGGAGAGGCTGCTGCTGCTGCAGTCTCTGGTATGCCTGGTGCTGCAGGGGAGTGTCCTCCCTGCTGCTGTTTGCTCACTCCTTTTCCCTTTAGCATCATTCCCACTCCCAAATATTAACAAATATGTGTTCTGTAAGGATTTAAATTAATAATTCCACCACATAAGTTGGCCAAGGATGGCAAAAAAACACCAGTATGCCTTGGCTGTTAGGCAGAGCTGACCACAGCAGCACCGCCATCTTGCTGAGTTGCCAGTCATTGCTCACTTTAATTCCCCTTCCTACTCCTTTTCCAACATGACCATCCTTGGCCCCCTCTCTTGGCAAAGTGGATCTGTCCACAAATTGGAGGAACAGCACCTCATCTTCCATCTGGACAGCCTACAGCCTGGAGGACTCAACATTGAGTTCTCCAATTTCAAATAATTTCCCTTCCTATTCACTGACTCCCTTTCCAGCCCATCCCCCTCCCTTCCATTGCTCTGATTGTCCCTTCCTTCCAGCTACCAACTGGATTCATTCCTCCCATTAACCAACAAGATTGTACTCTCTGTGTTTACCTGACTAGTCCAACCCTCTCCCCACCCAATACGATCCCCGACCCCCTTCTTTATTTGCAGCTCCCCTTACACCACCCCCCAGTCTTAAAGAAGGGTTACACCTGAAACGTTGACTTCTCCACCATCTGTTGCTGCCTGGCTTGCTCTGTTCTTTTATCCTCCTGCTTGTCTACCTCATGACTGGAAGGAACTTGGAACATATATGCACAAATGGCTAAAAGAGGCAACACGTCGTGGACTCCAAAAGGACAGTGAGGCACTATCCTCCAATAAATCAACTGAGAAAAGGGAACGTTTTCAGAAAAAGGAAGATGCTCCAGGTAGTGATAAACCAATTGAACCTCCACCTGAGAACACAATCATTGGAGAAGACAATGAACAAACAGGATGAATAACAGGTGATGAGGATAAACAGCAAAATGAAAACTCTTCAGTCACACAGTGCAGGGTTTTGGTTTGCAGTCAGTTATTTTATAATTTTTAAGTGGTTTGAATCACCCCAGATTGCTGGTTCAAGACACTCAACCTATTTAGGGAATGTGAATTGAAGGTGGCAGTAGACAGGTATTTCAGGGCAGAAGAATCTCTGCTTTTATTAAAAATATAAAGTATTATACAAGAAATATAGGTAAATGCAATAAAAAGGGAAATTGAGTCAATCAACTATACAGAATACAGTAATATTATTAAATACACAATTAACTAGATTAAACACGAGCAGAATCTAAAAACAAGTTTTAATGACAGAATCTTTAATCAAACTTCTTACCCTTAGAGTCTCAATGCACTGTCACTATCCGCCATCCCCTCTATGCTTGATTGGTGGAACTGGGGTTTCTGCTCACGATTGAGGGAAACGTGTTTTTGAAATACGCCTGGTTGTTTGCACCTGCCATACTCGAAGCCTGTATGAAGACTTTGGGCTGCATATGGTTTTCAGTTTGGGTTGAGTCTGCACACGTGGTAAGGTGTGTACTGGATCTATCTGGTAAGTACCTGTATTCTTTCCCTTGCTGATTGTTTTAGAGGCCTGGTTTTCATCTCAAGATGTGTCTGAGGCCTTGTAGTGTTGGTTGCTTTCCAGAGTTTGTCGGTTCTTGAATTTGCTGTTCATGGTCAGTTGGTTCCCCTGGTTCAGATTAGGCTCATGTCTGACAGCTCTTGCTCGGAAACTCTCAGAATGTACTTGGATTGCCTCTGATCATTCTTGGAATTTCTCTCAGAAAATAACTGTCAAGTGAGATTGGGCCTGCAATTATAATGATTGTGGGTCCCTTATCTTCATGCCAATCTTTGCTTTCCATTGTGTTTCTGGTGTTCTTTCTGAAGTCGATTGTTATCTCGATTGTTAAGAATCTGTGTGAATGGGTTTTGATGAAAGTTGAATGTCTGGTATCTCTGTTGGCCTCATACTGTCTGTGCTGGGTAACCAGAGGTTTAAAAACTGTCTCGGGCTACAGCTGTTAGATTTGGTTGATTGCTCTTTTAGAAAGGAGGTGTACATTAGAATTCCATGCTGAGCAACAGCCCTAGACAGAAATCCCCATTCTGCCAGCTGTGTTGTATATTTGCTGCAACCTCAGTCCAGGGTTTTGCCCAGTATTTTGGATATTGAAAAAGTCCAAGGTCTTGTCCAGTATTTCAGATGAAGGGAATTTTGCTCAATGCCTCCTGTACCTGCCACCACAGGCCAGCAGCAGAATGGAAAGAAGTTCTACCAGTAACTATTCTTTCAATGAAGACAGACAGGAGAGTATGTCATAAACAGAAAAGGTAAAGCACCAAAAGGGGCAGGAGATGGGCAGCGCCTGAATTGGAAACGATGGACATTGTGAGGGGCCTGGTAAAACTGCACCTTCTGATGTTAGGAACCACGAGGTACCTAACACCACAGCAAGAAACTAGGAACAGTGATGATTTGAAGCAGGAGCAGAGCACAAAGACTGCTCAGTTCGGGACAGGACATTAAATCGGACCTTTCTGGCTTTGCTCTTGACCAAATGATATCTGATCAAGGCAGCAACCCCCAGGGAGGAATACGACAGCTCCCTCAGCCCTACTAAGGTGTGACAGCTCTCTCAAATCGTGGAGAGGCCAGGAGCTCACCCAGCAACAAGTTTAAACAATTAACAGACTATGGCAGGGAATGAACATCTGACCAGTGACTTCACCTGCATCATTGATGTGACTGGACAACTCAGAAGGGCTGACAACAAACTGGATGCTAGATCCAGAAATGGTTAAAGTCACCAAGCTACATGATGCCTTGCAGACAAAGCACAGCGCAGATGCATCTGATCACAGCCAGACGGGTCTATCCATCAGCATTTCATTGCCCAGAGGGCAGTTTGAGAGTCAACCACATTATGAGTCTGAAGTTAACGTGTGGACCAGATCAAGTAATGATAGCAATCTCCTTCCTTAAAAACGACATTAGTGAACCCAATGGGTTTTTCTGACAACTGACAACCCACAGTTATCATTAGACTCTTCAATCCAGATTATTTTTTAACTGAATTCAAATTCGAACAGTGAGGTTCAACTTTAGCCCCCAGAATATTACCTGGGTCTCTAGATTAACAGTCCAGTGATAATATCACAAGACCATTACCTCCCTTTATTGTACGACACAAAGCCCACAGACACTAGTCTCCCAGTTGATCCAATCCTCTTAATAGAGGTCTTGGACATAGGAGAGCTGGACTAGCCATTATCTCTTGACAAACTGACCAATGCCTTTGAGTCATTTAAGAAGAGTAAAACTCCTGTAAGCGACAGCTTATTGGCCAAGTTGTATCCAGCTCTGTGGAACTTAGTTGGCCAGTATCATCACCCTTATCTACAAGCTAAAGAGGGAGAGGAAGGAAATTAGAAATCAGTGACAAATTTTACTGTTGAATGCAAATTACAGAAGGTCTAAGGTCATCACTAACCAGGTCAGGTCTGTTCTGGGATTGGTAATTCATCCTGACCAACCCTGTGTGCACTGGGCAGGACATTTTCTGAGAGTTTCACGCTCCTCAGGTCTACCATTGCCTACAAGGAGGAGGGGGAGGAGAAGGAGGATGGACACCAGTCTCATCAGCCTGGACCAGGAGAAGGCCTTTGACAGGATATCATACACCTACATATGGGATGCTGTCTTGAAAATGGGCTTTGGGTAGGGAATCCATAATTGGATCCAGCTGCTCTACACCAATGTTAGCGCACTCTCAATCAACGTATGGGAATCAAAGCTTCCCGGTCATATCCAGGGGCAGGGCTGCCCACACTCTCCTACCTTGTTCGTGTGCTGTATAGAGCCCTTCGCTGAGTCCATCAGGAAGGACGTAATCCTGAGAGGAATGACTGTTTCAGGCAGTGGAGGCCTGCAGGTCATAGCCTCCCTGTGTATGGATGACATCATCATTTTCTGCTCGGATCCACTGTCAGTGCACAGACTCACGAGCATCTGCAACCAGTTCAAACTGGCCCTAGGAGTCAGGGTAAATCAAGGCAAGTATGAGGCCATGTTCTTTGGGAACTGGACTGACCAATCCTTTATCAGCTTCAGTTTCAGGACAAATTACCTGAAGGTGCTGCAAATATGATTTGGGAGGAGCATATCACCAAGTTGAGGCAGCAAGTGGGCAGATGAGAGCTCCGCTCACTTTTCATCGTGGGTTAAAAAAACCTTTTCATCAAGCGTGAAGCACTCTGTCCGTGAAGCATGTTTTGCCTATTCCCGAGCCCACGCCTTAGCAGTCACCGGAGCTACCTTTCGCTTCAGCTGGAGATCTACAATGGACCATTTTCCCAGGGACACCACCTACAAAGCTCTGGATAAGGGAGTAGATAACAGAAATGCCACCCTCAGCCTGTTGGTCACCTTTGTGTGCAGACCCTCTATGCACAAACACTAAGTGTCACTACGAACTAAGGTTCTACCTGCCCCCGGTGTTGCAAAGGACAACTCTGGCCTGCAGGTAGTTAGAGCATTCCATTTTACCTGCTCTTTATGGAAAAATTTGCAAACAAATATACTTTTAACCACAAATCCATCAGGAACTGGTCAGTAACTGATAGCATCCTTGAGAGCCTGCAGGAAAAGGAGAGGGTAGATCCTATTGTGTGATTCTGAACAGACTGTCAAAATCATTTGGCAAAATGCCTCATCACTAGAACTTTTCAACAAGCACCAAGACATCACTTGGCTTGTGGGGAGAAGGGCACTTCCCAACAATTCCTTCATGTATGCCCAGTCTATGTGTGCCCTCAAAGCAGCTGTGGGGGATTTTGATGAGGAGGGTGGTAGAGACAGTCACACACATTCTGCTGGATTTTGCCTTTGCACAGAAGGTTATAGAACATAGAAAAGTACAGCACAGAACTGACCCTTTGGCCCATGTTGTGCCAAGGTTTAATCCTAATGTAAAATAAAATAACAACCTACGCACCCCTCAACTCACTGCTACCCATGTGCATGCCCAGCAGTCGCTTAGATGTCCCCAATGACTCTGCTTCCACCACAATCACAGCTGGCAACGCATTCCATGCATTCACAACACTCTGCATAAAGAACGTTCCTCTGACATCCCCTCTATACCTCTCCTAATATCTTAAAACTATGACCCCTTTTACCTGTCAGTCCTTCCCTGGGGAAAGAGTCTCTGGCTATTGACTCTGTCCATTCCTCTCATTATCTTGTATACCTCGATCTGGTCACCTCTCTTCCTCTTTTTTTTCTCCAGAGAAAAAAAGTCCAAATTTGTCAGCCTTTTTTCATACCAGGCAGTATCCTGGTAAACCTTCTCTGCACCCTCTCCAAAGCCTCGTCTTTCCTGTAGTAGGGTGACCAGAACTGGACACAATATTCCAAGTGTGGTCTCCCCAGGACTTGTAGAGTTGTAGCAGAACCTCGCAGCTCTTAAACTCGATCCCCCGGTTAAGAAAGCCTATGGTGTTTTGGCTTTCATTAACAACCCTATCCACTTGGATGGCAACTTTGAGGGATCTATTGTAAAGGTTTGTCCTGCTCAGCAATGCAGGACACTGCTCTATGGCCTGTTACCCAAGACACCCACAGAGACAAACATTGACTGCACCTAGACGACCATCAACTCGGCAAAGCTCTTTTGTCTCCCCAAAGCTTGTTTTCCAGTGCAAGGAGCTGACCTTGACTGTGTTGATGGAGTTTAATTTGGATGAACGCAAGGCTTTTGCTAAAACAAACAAGGGCAGGACTTATATAATTAATGGAAGGGCCCCAAGTAGTATTGTAGAACAGAGACCTACAGGTGCAAGTACATAACTCTTAGCCAAAAAAGATGGAGTGGTTAAGAAGGTGTTTAGCACACTTATCTTCATTATTCAGATCTTTGAGTATAGGAATTGGGAATGTTACTTTGAGGCTGTACTAGACAATGGGGAGGCCTCTCCTAGAGTATTATGTCTAATTCTGTTTACTCTGCCATAGGAAGGATATTATCAAATTGGAGAGGGCACAGAAGAAATTTACCAGGATATTGCTGGAACTGGAGTGCTTGAATTATAAAAATAGGCTGGGAAACAAAAACAGAAGTTGCTGAGAAAAGCTCAGCAGGTCTGGCAGCATCTGTGAAGAGAAATCAAAGTTAATATTTCAGGTATGGGGATCCTTCCTTAAAACTGATGGCAGCTAGGAAATGCTAGTTCACAGGGTATATATGGAAAATGGGGAGATGAGGGGAAAAGAGAAGAAACATGGTAAGGAGTAAATAATTGGAATGGATAGAGCCCAAAGACAAATGAGTTGATAACAATCTGGCTGGAAGGGTGAATAGCTGTTAATGGAGACTGTTAGCCTGCCATCATACACTATCCATTGTTAGTCACTACGTGATAACAAGACCTTGTGAGAGAGATAGGGGGCTAGGACAGAGTCCTAGAGATGTACAGCATGGAAACAAACCCTTCAGTACAACCCATCTATGCCAACCAGGTACCCCAACCCAATCTAGTCCCACCTGCCAGCACCCGGCCCATATCCCTCCAAACCCTTCTTATTCATATACCCATCCAAATACCTCGTAAATGTTGCAATTGTACCAGCCACCACCAGGCTGGGACTTTTTTTCACTGGAGCTTGAGGTTGACAGGTAACCTTTAGTGGTTCATAAAGATTCTTTTCCTGAGGATGAGAGTGTTCAAAATTGGCTGGCATATTTTTAAGGTGAGAGGATATTTTTAAAAGCTTTGAGGGGCAACTTTTTTTAAAAAAAAACACAATGTAGTTAGTGTATAGAATGAACTGCCAGAGGAAATAATGAAAGCAGTTACAGCTGGTACATTTTAAAGGCATTTGCATAAGTACTTGAGTAGGAAAGATTTGGGCCAAATTTAGTTTGGGAACATGGAGATGTGGACTAGTTGGACCAAAGGTTCTGTTTCCATGCTGCTGTCTCTATGATTTGGATAAGAATAGAGGTAGCATGTTTAGTAAGTTTGCAGATGCCACCAAAATTGGTACTATAGTGGACAGTGAAGATGGTTATCTACAAGTATAAGGGGATCTTGATCAACTAGGCCAATGCATTGAGGAATGGCAGAGGGAGTTTAATGTAAATAGAGTTGTTGCATTTTGGTAAGACAAACCAGGGCAGGACTTACACAGTTACTGACAGTACCTGGGGAGTGTTGTCAGACAGACCTTAGGGGTGGAGGTACATAGTTTCATGAAAGTGGCATGGTGAAGGCCTTCATCGGTCACAGCATTGAGCACAGGAGTTGGGACATTTGAAATAGTGCATACAATTCTGATCACCCTGTTATAGGAAGAGTTATTAAACTGGAAAAGGTTAAGAATGATTTACAAGAATGTTACGGAGACTGGAGAGGTTAAGTAGAGGCTGAAATTCCCTGGAATGTAGGAGGTTGAGGGGTGACCTTGTTGAGGTTTATAAAATTGAGGGGCATAGATAAAGTGAATAGCCAAGGCCTTTTCCTCAGGATAGTGGAGTCCAAATCTAGAGGGCATAGGTTTAAGGTGAGACAAGGAGGATTTATAAAAAGACCCGAGGGGCAATATTTTCAAAAGGATGGTGCGTATGTGGAATGAGCTGCCAGAGGAAATGGAGAGTACAATTATTGGATTTAAAATAAGTTGGACAGGTACATGGATAGGCGAGGGATATGGGCCAAAAGCAGACAAATGGGACTAGTTCAGTTTAGAAAAACTGGGTCAGCATGGATGAGTCAGGCTGAAGGGTCTGTTTAAGTGTTGTTATGACTCTTGCAATAGTTTCATGCTTACAGGTGCTGGTATTCAAAGAACAAAGGAAATTACAGCACAAGAACAGGCCCTTCAGCCCTCCAAGCCCCTATCTAAACCTGTCGCCTATTTTCTAAGGGTCGGTATTCCTTTGCTCCCTGCCCATTCACGTCTGTCTAGATACATCTTCAATGATGCTATCGTGTCCGCTTCTACCTCCTCCACTAGCAACCCTGTCTATACCTCTCATGATTTTGTAGACCTCAATCAGGTTCCCCCCCCATCAATCTCCGTCTTTCGAATGAAAATAATCCTAACCTACTCAACCTGTCTTCATTGTTAGCACCTATGAAGCTGACTGATCCTGTACAACCACGTAAGGGGGCTTGAGAGATAAATAGGAGGATGGGGATAAATTGGGGGAGGGGGGGGGCATAAATGGGGGTGGGGTGGGGATATATTAGGAGGACTGCCAGATTGGGTTTGAAGAAACAGATTCTCCTTAGAGCAAAACAGATTGAAGGGAGTGTGGCATATACCCATAGGATTTGACAAGTTTAAGTAAGGTAGATAAAAGTTATTCTTATTAATGTACAAGAATTAGGGGTGGGACAGCTCTAAAGACTATGGGCAAGAAATGCAAGACCAATATGAATATGAATTTTTCTTCATACAGCAACTCATCACCCACAAGGGTGCAGGAAGTGGAAACAATCAACTTCCAAAAGAAAATTGGTTAAGTACTTGAAGGAAGTAAACGTGCATGACTGCAGGGGCTGATTGGTTGCTCAGAGAGCCAGCACATACTGAATGGGTTGCTGTTATAAATGACTGCCTCACAGAAACAAAAGGAACACAAGATCAGTGAAAATGTCTCCCTAAATACCCGGAGTCCTCCAATGTCAGCATGATAGATTAATAAACATTCACCTTAAGATTTTCAACCTCCAGATAAATCACTATAATCAATGTCTACTCAGAACTAATCTGGCTTATTGGTGTTGGATGTAGGTTTGCACGCGGAGCTGGAAGGTTCATTTCCAGATGCTTTGTCACCTTACTAGGTAATATCTTCAGTGGGCCTCAGGCAAAGCACTGCTGATAATTTCTGCTTTCAATTTATATGTTTGGGTTTCTTTGGGTTGGTGATGTCATTTCCTGTAGTGAAGTCACTTCCTGTTCCTTTTCTCAGGGGGTGGTAGATGGGTCTAACTCGATGTGTTTATTGATAGAGTTCTGGTTGGAATGCCATGCTTCTGGGAATTCTCATGCATGTCTTCTCCTGGGATGGATGTGTTGTCCCAGTTGAAGTGGTGTCCTTCCTAATCTGTATGTAAAGATACTAGTGAGAGTGGGTCATGTCTTTTTGTGGCTAGTTGGTGTTCATGTATCCTGGTGGCTAGTTTTCTGCCTGTTTGTCCAATGTAGTGTTTGTTACAGTTCTTGCATGGTATTTTTGTAAATGACAAAGACAACAAGCAAAACTAATGTCAACACATGAAATGATATCACCAACCCGAAGAAACCCAAACATATAAATAGAAATCAGGAATTATCAGCCCAAGGCCCACTGAAGATGCTACCTAGTAGGGGGATGAAACATCTGGAAATGAACCTTGCAGCTCAGCAAGTAAACCTACATCCAAAACCTCAACCTGAGTTATAAATCTTCTCAAAACTCACTGGTTTATTGGTTTTGTGACAAAAATTAGAGGGGCTGAGGTACAGCTGACTTTCCAAAATGGATTTAAAAACAATGAAAAACAAGTTTTCATTTGAAAAAAGTTTAATGATATTACAGAATGATAATGGAATATCAGCAAGTGATCAACAATCTTTAATCCAAGACAAAATTACATAAATGCAAATTTGTTAATGTTTTACTCTTTAATTTATAGCCAGTTAAAATGTTGTGGTTGGTTTCCCTTGCATTTGGATCAGTTGTCAAGTGATATTTGGAAGCAATTTTACCAAATTTAGCCAGAATTTCCACTAAAGGCAGTGAAACCCCCTACCACTGCCTCAATGCCAGCTGCAGCCCCTAATCCAAATTGGAAGATAACCACTTTGGCATAGACTCATCTTGAGCCATTATCTGTTAAGCATTTTGAACATGGTCTATCTCTTTTAAATAAATAAATAAAACAATCAATAAAATACAAATAAAAAAAACACTGACCCCAATCTCATTTAATGAGATTGGAAAGTTTGGTCTCTGCTTTGTGATGTGTTAGCTGATTTCAGCTGAGAGTCAGCAGGTCAGTCAGTGTTCCTTCAGGCTGCTATTCAGTGCATCTGGCTGCAACTATACAAGACTGGAAATCGGACAATACCAGGCTCAAGCTCAAGTACAGTATCTCATCACAGACTCCTGTCCAAGTTACATCTAATTAATGGTTACCCAGGAGAAATGTTGGAGGACAAACCCCTGTGGATCTTCAGCAAACAACTGACACCTTTGGCGAGGAAGGAAGAAAATGGGTAAAAATTATAAAAACAAGTAAATGCATTTGTGATAAGTAAGTCACAGTGAGACCAGGAAAATAAATCATTACCTTTTCAGATGCAAACAAAATCAGGAAACCAACCTGGAAAGCAGACTGAAGTCTGATCAATCCTGAGAAGGGATTGGTACCCCAACCAAGATTTCTTCAGATTTCAAGTCGAAACTATCACTGGAGATCTGAAGGATCTCTCTCATATTATGTATGCTTTGGGAATAGAAATATTTGAAGGGATACTCAGACCTGTTACATTTGTGTACACAGTGAAGCTGCAATAAAATTGAAGAAATTAATGTGATACCAAATCTGAAGGAACCACTACAAATCACTAACAAATTCTGAAATTTGGAAATTTTGAAAATGCTTCAGAATCCAGGACAGTTAGGTTCACAATAATTGATGAGAAAGCTCAGACTATCACACAACATATATCCAAAATACTGGCATTTCAAGAGGGTTTTGAAAGGAATCTGAAATGCTTTTGATTAAGAAGAAATGTGTAGTGGATCTAACCGGATAATTTTTGAAAGTATTTTAACAGATATGATGGGCCAAATCATCTCCTTGGGTGCTTTGTCATTTCCTTAAGTCATATTCAGCTAATATACAAAGAAAACAACTTCATGCCAAGTCTGTCACTGCCAGCAGCTTGAGAAGACTGTTCAACTTCCAAAACTGGAGGCTGAAGAACTGCCTCAAAATACTAAACATCATGTATTATGGGTTCAACTGAGTTGACCAATATTCAGTGAAGTTCTTTTGTGAAACTCGAAGGCACTTGGAAATAAGCCATTTTGTATCCCACAAGCAGCAGGTCTGCAAATGAGATGATTGCTCCTAAAACCAAATAAAAGTTACAAAACAAAACAAATCTAATTACTTCTGTTTTTTGCAAAAGACAAACAGTGGTTCACCAAGAAATAAGAATACTTAAATACCTCACTTTCAGAGGAATAAAAATAATTACTTGGTAAACTGCACTCCTAAATTATAGTAATTTTTTTTTCAAAATAAAGACAATACAGGGTCCAGGATCAGCAATTCTGACTCAGTCTAATAGATTTTAAACTTCATTAATTGTCACTGCTCAAAGTACAAAAACAAAATGCTTCCAGATAGAAAATTTGACAATGTGAATTTTGCACAAGTACTGTAAATGACATCTCATTTAGGAAAATCATCCACGGTCCAGTAGAAAGCAAATGAATATGAGCAAAGGCAAGACATGGGGAAATGGGGAAATGGGAAAATAACCTGTTTGAGACATTGAAAGGATCATGGCAACGACCTAGAAGGATCAAACGCAATCAGCCCAATTAATAGCAAGTTTCAGCCTTTATTATTTCTGACCTGTACCAAATACAGGATGAGGGAGCCAAATAAATTTCATCAATAACTTGAAGAAAACTGCAACCCATCCCTTTGATCATCATCCAAAAGCATTTAATTGGAAAACAGGCAAATTAAAGGCTACAAGCTTCTCCACAGCTCGATAAAGATCTTTCACGCACATTGCAATTTATTGCACTTTATCAACACATTAACAGTAAACTGCTGTGAAGTACCTGTTCCTTTATTGTTTAGCAGCTAATCTGTAAAGTGCAAAATCTCACAAAGTAAATGTATGTTTTGGGTGCTAATTCAGGAAGCAATGTTTGGAAAACTGACAGGATCTAAATTTAATACTTCACCTCAACAATCCGCAAACATCCTCTTAATTTTCAACCATGATTTTGTGTTTAAATCAGAAACTGGAGTTTCATCCAACAAGCTTTTGACTCCAATAAGTAAATGTTAATAGCTGAGTCAAACTGATAGCTGCATTCACTGGAAGGTGTTCTGATGCAGAAGCAAAAGCTCGAATAACACATTTAACGAATTACAAATATACAAGATACTTTGTAAGTGCCTTCAAAATGAAAGACTAAGTTCAAAGCTTGTGCTGACTCCTTTCTGGTTACATGGCCTAATCTTTTAACTCTTCAGTTATAGTATTCAATGGGTCTTGCATATGATATTCTTGTTCAATGAACCTAGGCTTACTCTATATTCGGAAGGCTCTGCTGCATTTCTCACTCATGGAACTCCTAACATGTCTGCTTTTTCTCATCATCTAAAATGTTTCACAGACTTCGGGGCAAAGCTAGCACAATAGAATTTCAGTGTGCTTTACATGCTCTTGTGATACTCTTCCATCTAGAGCTGATGATCATGCAGCAACCAATGGGGTTTAGATATAAAGGTTGCATTTTGTGGGTCATTGCTGATGACTAAAACCCAATGCATGAGAATCAAGTTCTGCCACAGGCACCACACAGGACGTGTTGTTACAAGTTGTTGTTGTGGATAGCACCTGTTCCCAAGCTGCTGTAACCAGTTGTTGTTGTCATGGTGCATGACAACCAACAGGAGGTGCTCCTCTGCTTTCAGTTCCTGACTCCAAAAGCCAATGTTTGAGGGTCATCATGCCACACATAAAACTATCTATAAAATGGAGCTTTAAGCAGCCTATCGGTCACCTGGCTTCAGTTACTTCACTGTATAGAAAGTTCTTAGGTTGGCAACTGTCTTCCAGCCTGCTGACCAGCTTTATCCACTGAGGCTGCTTTTGGCTTTCATTGCATGGATCGGTGTTTCAAGAGAATTACTCAGTTTGTGATATTGCTCTGCCAAGATATGTTCATAACGCATCACATACAATGAAGACGAAAACGGAGTTTCTTTTCACAAAGCCTTTAAGTTGCCCATGTTTTAGAGCCAAACAGATATTAAAAACAAAAGGTCCCTAAATAACACCATGCGGAGTAGGAACCTAGAACACAATTCCCATTATACTGGAGATTTATGGATTTTTGCAGACAGCCTACAGTTGCAGAGCTCTCTGGCAGGCTGACTGAACAGCATTGAGATGTCAAGTAAGCAGCATGGTGGCTCAGTGGTTAGTACTGCTGCCTCACAGCACCAGGGATCTGAGTTCGATTCCAGCCTCAGATGACAGTGTGTGGAGTTTGCACATTCTCCCCGTATCTGCGTGGGTTTCCTCTGGGGGCTCTGGTTTCCTCCCACAGTCCAAAGATGTGCAGGTCAGGGTGAATTGGCCACACTAAATTGCCCATACTGTTCAGGGATGTGTAGGCGAGGTGCATTAGTCAGGGAAAATGTAGAGTAATAGGGAATAGGTTAAGGTGGGATACTCTGAGGGTCAGTGTGGACTTGTTGGGCCAAATGGCCTGTTTCCACACTGTAGGGATTTGTGTCTCTTGGCATTTGCTCATTAGTCATCTATTCCCATGTTTATTCCCCACTAGTTAATCTTCGTTCAAGCATGTTTGATCCCTCTGCTCACTAATCACTTTTTAAGCTCGAGTCATTTTTCCTTCATTTGCTTTGTCAGAAGTTGAAAAGTGATCTCTTATTGAACAGCATAATGCACCTAGGCAAACAACAGGCACTTGTACGAGATGTACTAATCTCTCAGATTCTAGAACACACTACTGGATGGTCAATTTTCATCAAAAGTTAGGGGCATTGATCAAACTGGAAGTTGAGCTCTCGATTATTCATCTCCTTTACAGTAATGAAAATGTACTTTTAAATAATTTGTAAAATCTAACTTTCCTACTTATAATACATTTGCATTTTTAACACTTTACATATTCAAAATATGTAAAGAAAGTAAATTAGAAAACAAATACACGATAAAAAATACCTGGCAAACACAGGCTGATTGGGAATTTAAAAAAGTGTGCTTCAGTGTCCACTTTTAAAACAGGAAGACAGATAGATATGTAATATAAAACATTTCAAATATTTTTAAAAATAAAATGATCTTTCAGATTCCTGGAAACAGACATGGTCCCTGCAAGTGTACAATCATTCAGACACAGCTCCATCAAGAAGAGCAGAGGAATCCTCGTTGTCTTCAGCACTGACTCGCCTGTACTCTGTATGGAACAAGAGTGCAAAGCAGCAAGCTTCCAAGCTACAGATAGCAGCCAACACCAATGTAGGAACTATTAAATAAAAAACATATGAATGCATGATTATTTCTTCAATAAACATGTATTACAGACACCGTGAAGCAGTCTATGCCTGTGTACAAGGTCTGGACAATATTCAAGTTGAGGCTGATAAGTGGCTAATAATACTTATGCCACAAAAGTGCTGGAAAATTACCAATGCAAGTGAGAATCCAACTATTTTCTCCATAATGATCAATAGCACTTAGTCACCAAATCCCCACGTCCCGAGATTCACCACTGACCAGAAACTGAACTGGACCAGGCATGTAATAGCAACATTAACAATCCAAAAACAGGGAACTATGTGGCAAATAACTCACCTGCTATCACTCCAAAGCCTGCACACAAACTTCAAGACACAAGTCAGGAGTATGATGGAATATTGTCCATTTCCTGAATGAGTACAGTCCCAATAACACTCAAGACGTTTGACACCATTCTCTCCACTTAGAACATTCACTCTCTACATCCCAGAAGTATTGGCAGTTATATGAACAATTGAGAGGATCCACTGAAGCCACTCAGCAGGCTTCTTTGAAAGTACCCTCAAAACCACAGCATCTGCCACTTAGAAGGTCAAGGGAAGATGATCCAGGCAGAAGTCTTGTAAACCTTCTGCAGACTGCTTCCAATACATTTACATTCTTCCTTAAAGGAGTCTTGTCATCAATCTAATACACAGTTAATTGTACTGATCCTTTCACACCACATAAGGAGCCAATTCTCATTCTCCCCCGGAGATTAGAAACATAGAATATTAGAGGAGGAGTAGGCCAGTTGGTTCTTTGCACCTGCTCCAACATTCCATATGGTCATGACTGATTATCTAATTCAGCAACTTGTTCCTGCATATCCTTTCATTTCTTTAGCTTGAAGAGCTACATCTAACACCTCCTTAAAAACTATTCAATATTTTATCCACAACCACTGTCAGAGAATTCCACACGCTCACCACTCTCTGGAGAGATTTTTCCATTCACTCCTAAATGACTTTACATGATATCCTCAGTCTGTGACTGAGGTTCTGGACTCCCCAGTCATCCTGCATTTATCCCATCTAGCCCTGCTAGAATTCTGTGTTTTTATTGGTTCCTCCCTCATTCTTCTAAACTCGAGTGAATATAATCCTAACTGATCCAGTCTCTCTTCATACCACTCAATCTTATGCACCTCTTAGATCCCCTCTCAGCTTTCTCTGCTATAATGAAAACAACCTGAACTTATACAGCCTTGCTTACAGCAGAAATGCAGCACCCCAGGCAACATCTTTCTTATATTGTAATAACCATAACTGCACACAGTACTCTATTACCTAACCACAGGTCTGCACAGCTTTCAAGTGACCTCCCCATTCTTATAATCTGTCACAGCAGTGAAAGATAGGACTCCCATATGGTTTCTTAACTACCTTGCCACCTTTATGAATCTGTGCACAAGCACCCCAAGATACACTAGCCCAATCCCATGTTCTTTAATTGTTCTTGCTGATTACTTGTGGGACCTTATCAAAAGCCTTCTGAAAGTCTAAGTAAACCATATTCACTAATTTCCTCTTATTAATTCCACTAATTACATCCTCAAAAATAAACTCCAGTAAATTTGTCAAGCATGACTGTATCGTAAACGGGGAGGCACGGTAGCTCAGTGGTTAGCACTGCTGCCTCTCAGCACCAGGGACCTGGGTTCGATTCCCGCCTCGGGTGACTGTCTGTGTGGAGTTTGCACATTCTCCCCGTGTCTGCGTGGGTTTCCTCCGGGTGCTCCGGTTTCCCCTCTCAATCCAAAAATGTGCAGGTCAGGTGAATTGGCCGTGCTAAATTGCCCATAGTGTCAGGGTTAAATATAGGGTAGGGCAATGGGGCTGGGTGGGTTACTCTTCTGACCTGTTGGGCCAAAGGGCCTGTTTCCATACTGTGGGAATCTAATCTAAATACTCTCTGATCCTGTCACAGTTTTCCAAGTGGTCTGCTATTGAATCTTTTAGAACAGACTGCAGCTTTTCCCCCAATATCAATGTCGGGCTAAGCAGTCTATAAATATTCTCGGCTTTGATTTTTAAAAAAAATAGTGGAGTTGCAATAGCTACCCTCCAATTCACAGTCCTCAAGTCTAAAGAAATGTGAAAGCTGACCATCAATGCATCTACTTTTCAAGGGTCACGTCTGGGATGTAGTTTGTCAGGAACTGGGGAATTATTGACCTTTACTCCCCAACACTATTTCCATTGGTTCCTCTCTCTCATTAGACAGTGTTCCCCAAAATGTTTGAGATGTTATGTGAGCCCTCTGTGGTGAAAACAGAACCAAAAATGTATGTATTTAACTGGTCTGTCATCTTTGTTCCCCATTATAACTTCCCCTATTTATGAATGGAATGGACCTACATTTGTCTTCACTAATCTTTATCTCTTCACACACTTACAGAAGCTTTTACAGTTTGTATGTTCCCTGCATCATGTTCAACCTCCACCTTTCCCCTCTTAAATCTTTTCCTTTGATGAAATCTAATTTACTCCCTTGGATCTAAAACTATTGTTAACCTTTCTGGTTAGTCATTTGGTCCAGCTTTCCCATTTTATTCTTGTACCAGACAGGAATGAACAATTCGAGTGTTGTGCTGGAAAAGCACAGCAGGAGAGGCAGCATCCAGGAGTTGGAGAATCAATGTTTTGGGCATAAACCCTTCATTATTCCTGTGGCTCTTCTACCACAGGCTTATTAGACCATAACACATAGGAGCACAATTAGGCCATTTAGCCCATCAAGTCTGCTCTGACATTTGATCATGGCCAATATATTGCTCAATCCCATTCTCCTGTCTTCTCCCATAACCCTTGATCCCCTTTCCAATCAAGCACCTCTTAAACACACAACGACTTGCCCTCCATAGCCCCCTGCAGCAAAGCATTCCACAGATTTACTCACCACTGGCTAAAGAAATTCCTCCATCCCTCATTTCCAAGGGTCATCTCTTCACTCTGACGCTTCTCCTACTAGTGGAAACATCTTCTCCACATCCACTTTATCCGGGCCTCTCAGTATTCTGTAAGCTTCAATGAAACATCCCTCGTCTTTCTAAATTTAACTGAGTGCAGACCCAGAGTCCTCAACCACTCCTCATATGTAGAGAAGATTTGTAGCTCAGGTGCTCGTTGTTGTGGTTCTGTTCGCCGAGCTGGGAATTTGTGTTGCAGACGTTTCATCCCCTGTCTAGGTGACATCCTCAGTGTTTGGGAGCCTCCTGTGAAGCGCTTCTGTGGTGTTTCCTCCAGCATTTATAGTGATTTGTATCTGCCGCTTCCGGTTGTCAGACCCAGCTGTCCGCTGCAGTGGTCGGTATATTGGGTCCAAATCGATGTGCTTGTTGATTGAATCTGTGGATGAGTGCCATGCCTCTAGGAATTCCTTGGCTGTTCTGTTTGGCTTGTCGATAATAGTAGTGTTGTCCCAGTCGAACTCATGTTGCTTGTCATCTGTGTGTGTGGCTAAGGATAGCTGGTCATGTCATTTCGTGGCTAGTTGATGTTCATGGATGCGGATCGTTAGCGGTCTTCCTGTTTGTCCTATGTAGTGTTTTGTGCAGTCCTTGCATGGGATTTTGTACACTACATGGTTTTGCTCATGCTGGGTATCGGGTCCTTCGTCCTGGTGAGTTGTTGTCTGAGAGTGGCTGTTGGTTTGTGTGCTGTTATGAGTCCTAGTGGTCGCAGTAGTCTGGCTGTCAGTTCAGAAATGCTCTTGATGTATGGTAGTGTGGCTAGTCCTTTGGGTTGTGGCATGTCCTCACTCTGTTGTCTTTCCCTTAGGCATCTGTTGATGAAATTGCGGGGGTATCCGTTTTTGGCGAATACATTGTATAGGTGTTTTTCTTCCTCTTTTTGCAGTTCTGGTGTACTGCAGTGTGTTGTGGCCCTTTTGAACAGTGTCTTGATGCAACTTTTTTTGTGTGTGTTGGGGTGGTTGCTTTCGTAGTTTATGACTTGGTCTGTGTGTGTGGCTTTCCTGTATACCCTTGTAGTGAATTCTCCGTTTGGTGTTCTCTGTACCATCACGTCTAGGAATGGGAGTTGGTTGTCCTTTTCTTCCTCTCTAGTGAATTGGATTCCTCCGAGTGTGGCGTTGATGATCCGGTGTGTGTTCTCTATTTCTGTGTTTTTAATGATTACAAAGGTATCATGGGCGGCATGGTGGCACAGTGGTTAGCACTGCTGCCTCACAGCGCCGGAGACCCGGGTTCAATTCCCGACTCAGGCGACTGACTGTGTGGAGTTTGCACGTTCTCCCCGTGTCTGCGTGGGTTTCCTCCGGGTGCTCCGGTTTCCTCCCACAGTCCAAAGATGTGCAGGTCAGGTGAATTGGCCATGCTAAATTGCCCGTAGTGTTAAGTAAGGGGTAAATGTAGGGGTATGGGTGGGTTGCGCTTCGGCGGGTCGGTGTGGACTTGTTGGGCTGAAGGGCCTGTTTCCACACTGTAATGTAATCTAATCTAATGTAATGTAATCTAATCTAATATCTGACCCAGAGTTTGGGTTGAATTTGCGGTAAGACTTTGCTCTAACCTTTGCATTACCGCTTCTGCTGAGTCCAGAGATGGGTGAGCCCATGGGTGTGCCGTTGATTTGTTTATATATTTGGTTGTTGAATGTGAAGTGTGTTGTGAGGCACAGGTCCAGTAGTTTGAGTATGCCGTCTTTGTTGATAGGTTCCCCGTCTTGTTGTCTGTTTTGTATATCCAGCAGGTTGGCTATTGTTTCTCTGGCTAGGGCTTTGTCGATAGACGTGAACAGTGCCGTGACCTCGAATGAGATCATACAAAATCCCATGCAAGGACTGCACAAAACACTACATAGGACAAACAGGAAGACAGCTAACGATCTGCATCCATGAACACCAACTAGCCACGAAACGACATGACCAGCTATCCTTAGTAGCCGCACACGCAGATGACAAGCAACATGAGTTTGACTGGGACAACACTACTATTATAGGACAAGCCAAACAGAGAACAGCCAGGGAATTCCTAGAGGCATGGCACTCATCCACAGATTCAATCAATAAGCACATCGATCTGGACCCAATATACCGACCACTGCAGCGGACAGCTAGAACTGACAACCGGAAGTGGCAGGTACAAATCACTATAAATGCCGGAGGAAAGATCACAGAAGCGCTTCACAGGAGGCTCCCAAACACTGAGGATGTCACCTAGACAGGGGACGAAACGTCTGCAACACAAACTCCCAGCTCGGCGAACAGAACCACCACATATGACAAACCCTTTTGCTTAAAACTATATTCTCCTGCTCCTCTGACCTACTGTGCTTTTCCAGCACCACACTCTCGACCCTGATCTCCAGCATCTGCAGTCCTCACTTTCTCCCAGGAATGAACAATTGTTGCAGTTCCTCCATACACTCTTTAAATATTTGTTGTTGCCCATCTACAGTCATCCCATATGATCATTGTCCCCAGTTTATCATAGCTAGCTCACGCCTCATAGCATTGCAGTTTAGATTCAGGACCCTTGTCTCAGTATCAACTATGCAATCACCATCTTAATGGTCTCTCATCACAAGGGGGCTTGCACAGCTAGCTTGCCAATTATCCATTTCTTATTACACACTACCCAGACTAAGATGGTCTGCCATTCCGTTGGTTCCTCAACATAACGATTCAGAAAATCATCTAGCACACTGTCCAGGAATTTGTCCACTACAATAGGGTGAGTCATTTGATTTTCCCAATCTAAATGCAAATTAAAGTCACCCATAAATACAGCTGTAGCCTTATTGCTTGCATTTCTAATTTCCTGTTTCGAGCCTTCTCCAACATTCCCACTACAGTTTGAGGGTCTATATACAACCCACATTATCGTTTCTTGCTCCTTGGTGTTTCTAAACTCTATCCATAGAGTTTCTACTTCACCGGCAATAATGTCCTTTCTCACCATAAGACATTGGTTAGGCCACTGTTGGAATATTGTATGCAATTCTGGTCTCCTCCCTATTGGAAGGACATTGTGAAACTTGAAAGGGTTGAGAAAAGATTTACAAGGATGTTACCAGGGTTGGAGGGCTTAAGCTATAGGGTGAGGCTGAATAGGCTGGGGCTGTTTTCCGTGGAGCGGAGGCTGAGGGGTGACCTTAGAGATTTATAAAATCATGAAGGTCATGGATAGGATAAATAGACAAACTCTCTTCCCTGGGGTCAGGGAGTTCAGAACTAGAGGGCATAGGTTTAGGGTGAGGGGGAGAATGATATAAAAAGGACCTAAGGGGCAACTTTTTCATGCAGAGGGTGGTGTGTGTATGGAATGAGCTGCCAGAGGAAGTGGTGGAGGTTGGTACAATTACAGCATTTAAAAGGCATCTGGATGGGAATATGAATAGAAAGGGTTTGGAGGGATGTGAGCCAAGTGTTGGCAAATAGGACTAGATTGGGTTGGGATATCAGTTTAGCACGGACGAGTTGGACCGAAGGGTCTGTTTCCATGCTATACATCTCTATGACTATACAATTAACATTTACTTATTAATTACATATAATTAGTCTACTTAAGAGCTAGCGAATTCCAGCTGAGTGCAAACAAAAATTAAAAGCACTTTGATTCTTTAATATGCCAAAATGCAAAAATAATTTTGCTGAGAAACCAAAGAGGCAGAAAACCATGTCATTTAGGCAGTTGGCTGGAAAGTTAACTTGAAAGCTAAGGAATAGCTCCACCTACTGACTGTATCTGGGAGGATTCTGGATCAGTGGTGCTGGAAGAGCACAGCAATTCAGGCATGTCCTCGGATGCTGCCTGAATTGCTGTGCTCTTCCAGCACTACTGATCCAGAATCTGGTTTCCAGCATCTGCAGTCATTGTTTTTACCTTTGTATCTGGGAGGAACCAGGTCAGCTGTTTGCGATTTCTTGTCTACAGCATTGTAACAGTAACTATCTTTTAGGAAGTATCAATCCATTTTTCTAGCATTAATACAGTTAACCAGACTTAATAGTAAAATAATTATTTATGTAATTAACTACTCCTCGTTACTCAAGTGTCCCTTCTACCAAAGTCTTATTAGACCATAACATATAGGAGCACAATTAGACCATTTAGCCCATCAAGTCTGCTTTGAGGTTTGATCATGGCCGATGTATTTCTCAATCCCATTCTCCTGTCTTCGCCCATAACCCTTGACCCTCTTTGCAATCAAGAACCTTTTTTGGTCTTAAACACACAACGACTTGCCCTCCATAGCCCTCTACAGCAAAGCGTTCCACAGATTTACTAACCACTGGTTGAAGAAATTCCCCCATCCTTCATTTCCAAGGGTCATCTCTTCACTCAGACACTGTGTCCTCTCCTACTAGTGGAAACATCTTCTCCACATCCACTTTATCCAGGCCTCTCAGTATTCTGTAAGCTTCAACGAAACATCCCTCATCCTTCTAAATTTCTGAGTGCAGACCCAGAGTCCTCAACCGCTCCTCATATGACAAGCCCTTCATCCACAGATTATTCTTGTAAACCTCCTCTGGACCCCTTCCAACACCAGCATTTCTTCATCATTCAATATGAGGCAGCCCTGCGGACTATGGAAAGGGTTTGCGATAGAAATCTACCAAAAGATGAAATTATCACAAGGTACAGTAATCTTAGAATCCACACTAACCTGTCCAATCGAGTGCTGCACCTACTCCAACTTGACAGGCAGAACCATCACTAGTAATTGGCTGGGCCAGTGCTGGCAGGAAATATATAAATAAAGATCCCTGGAGCTGTCTGCAGTTAAAAATAGGAGAAATTAGTTACTAAAAGTGCAAACATATACTCCCTCGTGCGTCAACCATGGCTCAGTAAATAGTACTCTTGCCCAAATCAAAAGGTTCTGGATTCAACGGTCCTTCACTATGTGAGCAGAAATATCTAGATACTACCTTGTCGGCTCCTGTAAGGATGGTGCATGCTTCAGAGAGAAAGCCATCCCATCCTTCTAAATTTTAAAAAATATATTTTAAAAGTACTTTACTGACATCCATTGATAATGAAAAGTACAGGCAACTGTGGGCCATCGTCGAGTACATCTCTGATTCTGTGACAAGGAGAAAGAAATCACTGGACGGGGAGAAAAACTGGATGAAAACCAAAAGCAATAATGATCCATTACCCAGAAACGAAGATTAATCCAGCAGAGGTTGCTTCACCCACAGGGTAAGAACATTCTACACCAAGCTCCATGCCCACTGGATAAATGGAAAATCCAAGCAGCCCAAAAAGTGAGCATACTACAGCGAGTCCATAAGGTTGATCTCTCATACGTGAAACCTGAAAATGCAGAAAAGTGATATTGGCACGACACCAATTCAAATCTTTCAGTTTAGAACATAGAATGATATAGGGCAGAACAGGCCCTTCAGCCCTCGATGTTGCGCCGACCTGTGAACTATTCTCAGCTCGTCCCCCTATGCTATCCCAAAATCATCCATGTTTTCAAGTCTATTTCATAAAACAATTCTAGTAAAAGGAAATAATTCTCAACATAAGAGTTTAAAACATTCAACAGGTCAAACAACACCTACGGAGAGAGAAGCACCAATATTTTGGATCAATGGTCCTTAATTAGAACTCTCTACACAACCTGCTTAACGAACCCAGGATAAGGAGAAAGTGAGGACTGCAGATGCTGGAGGTCAGAGTCGAAAGAGAGTGTGGTGCTGGAAAAGCACAGTTGGTCAGGCAGCAACCAAGCAGCGAGAGTGTTGACGTTTCAAGCATAAGCTCTTTTCTTGATGAATTGTTTATGCTCAAAACATCGACTCTCCTGCTCCTCAGATGCTGCCTGACCAGCTGTGTTAACCCAGGATCAGCCAGCCTTCAGAAATAACTGGCAGCTTAGTGCTTTTTCTTTATCCACGTCATCTCAATTAGTTGTTTGACTTCCGCCATTATAAACTAAGTCTCAAGTGTTTAATACCCTCATGAGCTGCAGTGTTAAGTATTTATAATCATAGAATCATCAGTGAATAAGGCATTTCAGCCCACTGTGTTGTTGCTGGCCCTATTATCACATGCCAATCTCTTCCTTTTCCTCATATCGTTGCACACCATTTCTATCTAAATACAATCAAATGCTTCTTGAATGTCTCAATTGAACCTGCATCCACCACACTTCCAGAAAAGGCATTCCAGACCCTAACAATTTGCCACGAGTGCTTTTCACACATCATCCTTGCTTCGTTTACACAACTGAAGTTGAAATTTGTGCCCTTTCATTCTTGCTTCTTTTACACATGAAAACAGTTTCACCATATCTGTTCAGGCCACTTATGGTTTTGAACACCTAAAGTCAGATTTTCACTTTTGTTCTGGAGAGAAGGCGGAGAGAAGTACAGCATAGATACAGGTCCTTCAGCCCTCCAAGCCTGTGCTGGTCATCATGCTCTAATTAAACCATAAAACAAACCTTCTGCCCTTATTCAGTCCGCATCCCTCTATTCCCTTCCTATTCATGTAACCGTCCAGGTGCCTCTTAAATGTCGCCAATATGCCTGCTTCCGCCACCTCTTCTGCCAGTGCTTTCCAGGCTCCTACCACTGAGTGAAAGACTTCCCTCACAGATCTCTCAAACTTACCCCCTCTCACTTTGAATCTGTGACCCCTTATAATCAAAACTTCAACCCTGGGAAAAAGCCTCTGACTATCTACCCTATCTATGCCTCTCATAACTCAACCTCTATCAGGTCTCCTCTCAGCGGCTGTCTTTCCAGTGAAAACAATCTTAGTCTTTTTAACTTTTCCTCACAGCCAATGTCCTGGAGACCAGGCAACATCCTGGTGAACCTTCTCACCAAGGCTTCCACCTCCTTCTGGACATGGGACGACCAAAACTGCTCTCAATCCGCCAAATGCAGCCTAACAAGGGTCTTGTATAGCTGCAAAAATGGTTTGTCCACTCTTGTACTCCACGTCCCAGCCAACGAAGGCAAATATGCCTTCCTGATTAAGGGCTTTTGCCCAAAACATCGATTCTCCTGCTCGTTGGATGCTGCCTGACCTGCTTTGCTTTTCCAGCACCACACACAACACTAATCTCCAGCATCTGCAGTCCTCATTTCCGCCAAGTATGCCGTAAGACTTCCTAATCGCCCTGGCCACCTGTGTTGCCACTTTTAGGGAACTGTGACCTGCCACACCCAGATCTGTCTATACGTTAATGTTCCTAAGGGTTTCTGCAGTATAATTCAAAATGCATCAACTCGCATTTGTCTGGATTAAACTCCACCTGCCATTTCTGTGCCCAACTCACCAATCTATAACCTGTTGTATCCTTTGACAATTGTCAGCACGATCAGCAACTCCACCAATCTTGTGTCATCTGCAATGTAACTCATCAGACCAGCCAAATTTTCCTCTGGATCATTTATATATGCAACAGCAAAGAACCAAAGACTGAACCCTGTGGAACACCACTAGTTACTGAAAAGCACCTTTCTACTTCTACCCTCTGTCTTCTATGACTAAGCTATTTTTTGTATCCATTTAGTAAGCCGACTCCAAATCCCAGGTGCTTTTAGTTTTTGTATCAAATGCCTAACTAAAGTCCATATAAACAATCCCAGCTTCTTCAATCCATCCTCAGAGATTGGTTCCAGCTATGAGAAATTCATTCAAGTAAATTGCTTCTGCACACAATCTCCAATACGTTCTCAGCTTTCCTATAATGTGGTATCCACAAACTGTGTGTCATATTCCATTTAAGGTCTAATAAAAGGTCATATACAAGTTCACCATCTCCTCCTCGATCTTGTACTTTGTGACCCTATTAATAAAGCTGAGAACATTATATGGTTTATTTACAGCTCTCAACACCTGTTCTGCCCTGTTAAAGATCTTTGCATATATAACCCCTAGTTCCTCTGTTTCTTCATCCCTTTTTAGATTTGCACCCACTATTTTATATTGTATTGCAGTATTCTTCCAATTAAAGAGCAGCACCTCAGTTCTCTGCATTGCACCTCATCTGCTACCTGGTTGGAGTAAGACCTGACATCGGAAAATGGCCGTGCTTGTTGGAGGTCAGTCATCGCAACTGCAGGAATTCTCTGCAGGGGCTCCTCAGGGTAGTGTCCAAGACCCAACCATCTTTAGTTTGTTCATCAATGACCTTCCCTTCATCATAAGGTCAGAAATGGGGATGTTGGCCAATAATTGCACAATGTTGAGCACCATTCACAACTCCTCAGAAACTGAAATAGTCTATATTCAAATGCAACAAGACTTGAACAATATCCAGACTCAAGCTGACAAATGACGAGTAAAATTCATGCCACACAAATGCCACAATGAATTTCCAATAAAAGACAATTTACTCACCACCCCTTGACATTCAATGGTGTTACCATCACTGCCTTGCCCCACTATCAATATCCTTGAGGATGCCATTAATCAGAAACTCAACTCGACTCACCACATAAACAGTAGCTACAAGAGAGGTCAGAGGCTAGGAATACTGTGGCATGTAACTCCCCTCCTGACTCTCTAAAGCCTGTCTACAAGGCACAAGTCAGGAGTGTGATCCACTTGCCTAGATAGGTGTAGCTCCCACCACAACACTCAAGAAGCTTGACACCACCCAGGACAAAGCAGCCCGCCTCACTGGTGCCACCTCCATGGGCATCCACTCCTTCCACCACTGACACTCCGTAGCAGCAATGCATACTACCTGCAAGGTGCATTGCAGACATTCACCAATGATCTTTATACAGCATCTTCCAAACCTGCAACCACTTCCATCTGGAAGAATAATGGCAGCAAATGCATGGGAACACCACTACCTGCAAGTTCCCCTCCAAGCTACTGACCATACTGACTTCACCATTCCTTCACTGTCACTAGGTCAAAATCTTGGAGCTCCCTTCATAGGTGGACTGCCTTCTCAAGCGCAATTAGAGACAAGCAATAAATGCTGGCCAACCAACAATTCCCACATCCAATGAGTAAATAAAAAAAACTTTCCATTTACCATCAACTTGTCAACATCTTTTTGAGTTCCATACTGTCATCCTCACACTTTACAAATAGAATCATACAGCACGGAAACAGACCCTTCGGTCCAACTTGCCCATGCCGACCACAGGTATCCCAATGCAATCTAGTTCCACCTGCCAGCATCTGGCCCATATCGCTCTAAACCCTTCTTGTTCATATAGCTATCCAAATGTCTTTTAAATATTGCAATTGTACGAGCCTCCACCACATCCTCTGACAGACCATTCCGCGCACACACCACCTTCTGTGTGAAAAAGTTGCCCCTTACGTCTCTTTTATATCTTTGCCCTCTAATTATGGACTCCCCCACCCCAGGGAATAGACCTGTCTATTTACTCTACCCATGCTCATGATTTTATAAACCTCTATAACGTCACCCCTCCTCAGCTTCCAACACTCCAGGAAAAACAGCCCTAGCCTATTCAACCTTTCCCTATAGTTCAAATCCTCCAACCCTGGCAACATCTGGGCAGCACGGTGGCACAGTGGTTAGCACTGCTGCCTCACAGCGCCAGAGACCCGGGTTCAATTCCCGCCTCAGGCGACTGACTGTGTGGAGTTTGCACGTTCTCCCCGTGTCTGCGTGGGTTTCCTCCGGGTGCTCCGGTTTCCTCCCACAGTCCAAAGATGTGCAGGTCAGGTGAATTGGCCATGCTAAATTGCCCGTAGTGTTAGGTAAGGGGTAAATGTCGGGGCATGGGTAGGTTGCGCTTCTGCGGGGCGGTGTGGACTTGTTGGGCCGAAGGGTCTGTTTCCACACTAAGTAATCTAATCTAATCTAATCTAATCTAATCCTTGTAAATCTTTTCTGAACCCTTTCAAGTTTCCCAAAATCCTTCTGATAGGAAGGAGACCAGAATTGCATGCAATATTCCAAAAGTGGCCTAACCAATGTCCCAATAAATCCTCAGGACCTTATCAGGCGTACCCTAGAACTTTGAGAAGCTAGGGAAGTGATTGCTGAGTCCTTTGCCGAGATATCTGTATCATTGGTAGGCACAGGTGAGGTGCTGGAAGACTGGAGGTTGGCTAATGTGGTGCCACTGTTTGAGAAAGGTGGTAAAGACAAACCAGGGAACTATAGATCTGTGAGCCTTAGGTCAGTGATGGGCAAGTTGTTGGAGGAAATCCTGAGAGACAGGATGTATTTGGAAAGGCAAGAGCTGATTAGGGTTTAGTCAACATTTCTTTGTGCATGGGAAACCATGTCTCACAAACTTGGAGTTTTTTGAAGAAGTAACAAAGAGGATTGATGAGGACAGAGTGGTAGACGTGATCTATTTGGAGTTCAGTAAGACGTTCCACAAGGGTCCCCATGGGAGATAGGTGGGCAAGATTAGAGCTCATGGAATACAGGGAGGACTAGCCATTTGAACATAGAACTGGCTGAAAGGTAGAAGACAGAGAATGGTGGTGGAGGGTTGTTTTTCAGACTGGAGGCCTGTGACCAGTGGCTCTTCCAAATATTGCTTCATCTGCAAACTTGGATATTGTCTCCCACTCATGAAGATTCAAATCATTAATATACATCAAGAAAAGCAAGAAATGGCTGTAAAGCTCCTCCAGTGATTGAAGTGGTTGCAGCAACAGACTTCAAGAAGGCACTGCCAGCAAGGCAACATCTGGCAGCAGAGTCAGCGACTCCTGGGCACAATAAGCCCAGAGCTGGGACTCTCGATTGTGGGGTGAGTGTGGGTTCAGCATGGGACCCAGCATCAGTGGCAACGACCACGAGGTAGGCCCAGCTGCGAAGATATAGAGCCTGAAGAGCTGTGACTCCTACAGTGATGGGTCTTGAACAGGCGGTGGTGAGGCGTGAGCTGGCTCAGGTATATTTTTTTATCTGTTTTATTCTTAAACTATTCAAAATGGTACCACATTGTGGCAACTGTTGAAGCTTTTCACTATTCTCTGTATAATACAAATACAATAAAAAAATAATTGAAGTGACCCAATACCAACCCCATGGGAACTACATAAAAAGTTTTACAGCCTGAAAAATAATCATTGATCATGACACCTTGACTATCAGTCAATTTTGCATCTACATTGCCATTGTCCTTTTTTATACAATGTCACACAACCTCTCATGAGACTTGAGGCACTGTATTAAATGGTTTCTGGAAATGCATGTATTCCATCACAAAACTTTGACCCTCACAGCATCACACACTACAGAAGCCCAGTCGTCCATTAGATATACACCCAACTAAAACTCCTCTAAAATTTACACTCGCTTCACTTTCCATCCCTTGAATGTTCTGACATTTCAAGTTCTTATTAAAATGTTGAGGTTTCCTGCTTCAATTACCCTCTGAGGCAGTCCATTCCAGATTTCCACTAACCTCAGTGAAAATATTTTTCAAATCCTCTCTAAATCTTCCATCTTTTCAAATTGGAACTCAAAATAATTTTATTTCCCCTTGTTAGTGACCCTTCAACTAAAACAAATAGCTGCTTTCTATCCACCTTGTCCATATTTTTCAAATTTATGCATCTCTATCAAGTCCCCTCTCACTCTTCCGTTCTGAAGAAAACATCCTGAGCTTATCCAGTCTCTCTTCTTAGCTCAACTACTCCATCTCAGGCAATATCCTGGTGAATCTGCTTTGGATGTCCTCCATTGCATTTACGTATATCCTTCCTATAGAGCAGAGACTAGAACTACACAGAGGACTCCAGCTGTGACCTTACCAATGTTCTGTACAGCTCCAACATAACCTCCCTGCTCAGTGCCTTGATTGAGAAAGGCAAGTGTCTCAAACTCTTGACTAATGTATAACCCATCTCGCTATCTTCAGGCATCTGTGCACAAGCACCCAAATATCCCCTGGTCCAGAGCTTAGGGTCAATAACCAGGGGGCATAATTTTAAGGGGAAAGGTAGAAATTTTAGATGACAGTCATCAAGTCACACAGTCGTAGAGCTTGGAAATAGATTCTTTCGATAACTCATCTACACTAACCAAGTTTCCTAAACTGAACTCGGTCCCATATGCCTGCATTTGGCACGTCCCTCTAAACCTTCCTTATCCATTTACCTGTCCAAATGTCTTTTAAACATTGTAATTGTACTCGCCACTACCATCTCCTCAGGCAGTTCATTCCATATAGGCAGCAACCACTATGAAAACCTTGTCCCTTAGGTCCCTTTCAAATCTTTCCCTTCTCACCTTAAATCAATGCCTTTTAGTTATGAAATGACCCCACTCCTGGGAAAAGACTTTGGCTATCCACCTTATCTAAGCCCCTCATGGTTTTATAAATCTCTAAAAGGTCACCCCTCAGCGTCCGACACTCCAGGGAAAGAAGTCCAGTCTATCTAGCCCCTCTTTAGAACTCAAACCTTTCAGTCTTGGTAATATCCTTATACATCTTTTTCTTGCACCCTTATCAGTTTATTAACATCCTTCCAAAGCAGGGTGACCAGAATTCTCCCCATGTCTGCGTGGGTTTCCTCCAACTTCCTCCCACAATCCAATGTGCAGATCAGGTGAATTGGCTATGCTAAATTGCCCATAGTGTTAGTTGCATTAGTCAGGGTTAAATATAGGGTAGGAGAATGGGTCTGGGTGGACTACTCTTTGGAGGGTTGGTGTGGACTTGTTGGGACAAAGGGCCTGTTTCCATACTGTAAGGTATCTAATCTAAAATTGTACATGGTACTCCAAATATAAATCCTTTCACCCAGTGGTGAAAATTTACAATGCACTTCCTGAGAATTCAGTTGAGACAAGGAAGCTCAACCTTTAAAAAGCACTTGGAAGTGCACATACAATTTGTTTCAACTAACTTGGCAGAGAGGTGTGATCCAGGGAGAATGTTCAGCAGGGGGAGACGAACAGCCAAAATCAGAAGAGACAGTAAGTGAGTCAAGTGAACAAAAATTATAAACCAGTTAAGGCACAAGAGAATTTGGTAAGATTGGAGTCTGATTTATTGTGACATATATTGAATAGTGAAAAGCATAGTTTTCCGAGCTACACGGGCAGATCGTACAAAGTTCATCTGGGTAGCAGATCAGAGTGCAGAATATAGTGTTACGGCCACAAAAAAGGTGCAGAGAGAGGTCAATATTAACGTTTGAGAGGTCCATTCAAGAGTCTGATGACAGCGTTGAAGAAGCTGTTCTTGAATCTGTTTGTACATGTATTCAAATGTTTATATCCCCTGCCCAACGGAAGAGAGTATAACTGGGATGGGAGGGGTCTTTGATGATGTTGGTTGCTTTCGTGAGGAAGCAGGAAATATAGGCTCTCTATAGTTTGTGGTGGTCTTGGGAAGAGCAGTTGCCAAACCATGTGGTGATGCATCCAGATAGGAAGCCTTCTCAGGTGTAGCTATAAAAATTGCTAAGAGTCTTCATTAACAAAGTTCATTAGCTACCTGAGGCATTGTTATGCTTTTCTGACCATCGCATCGATGTGGGTGGACCAAGACAGATTGTTGGTGACATGTATTGAGATAGTGATTAGTCTTGTTTTGCATGCTATACAGGCAAAGTGCACTGTACAAAGTGCATCAGGGTAGAAGAACAGAGTGCAGAATACAGTGTTACAACTACAGAACTTGTGCTCTTGACCATCTCCACTTCAGCACCACTGATACAGTGTTCTCCACTCTGCTTCCTGAAGTCAGCGAGCAGCTCCTTCATTTTGCTGACATTGATGGAGAGATTGTCGTCTTTATACCATGCCCCTCAGCATGGTACTGCTATACTCTGTCTCATCACTGTTCAAGATCTTACCTATAATGGTGGTGTTATCAGCAAACTTGAAAATGGAATTGGCGTTGAATTTGGCCACACAGTCCTCAGGAATAAACGTTGTATAGTAGGGGGCTAAGTACACAGCGCTGTGGGGCAATGGTGTTGAGGATTATTGTGGAGGTGGTGATTTTGCTATTTTTACTGATTGCAGTCAATAGGTTAGGAAGTCGAGAATCTAATAACAGAGGGTGGAGAAGAGACGTAGATCGTGGAGTTTGGAGAAGAGTTTGTTTGGAATTATGGTGTTGATGCAAAGCTTTAAATGATATGCAGGAGCTCGATATTAGGATTAGATGGTATTTATTTTAATGCAAGAGTCTCACGAACAAGACAGATAAGTCGAAGGCACAGATTAAAACATAGGAATTGGTGTCGTTGCTGTCACTCAGACATGGTTGAAAAAGGGGCAGGACTGGTAGTTCAATATTACAGGATTTAGGACCTACACGAGAGACAGGAGATTAAAAAAGGAGGGGGTGTCACAATATTGATCAGGGAATTGGTAATGCAGATGATGTAGAGAATTGATATAGAGTCCTACAACATGGATACAGACCCTTTGGTCCAACCCGTCCACGCCGACCAATCTCGTCCCACCTGCCAGCACCCGGCCCATATCCCTCCAAACTCTTCCTATTCATATACCCATCCAAATGCCTTTTAAATGTTGCAATTGTACCAGCCTCCACCACAGCCTCTGGCACCTCATTCCATACACGTACCACCCTCTGCATGCGAAAGTTGCCCCGTAGGTCTCTTTTATATCTTTCCCTTCTCACCCTAAACCTATGCCCTCTAGTTCTGGACTCCCCAACCCCAGGGAAAAGACTTTGTCTATTTACCCTATCCATGACCCTCATCATTTTGTAAACCTCTATAAGGTCACCCCTCAGCCTCCGACACTGCAGGGAAAACAGCCCCAGCCTGTTCAGCCTCTCCCTGTACCTCAGATCCTCCAACCCTAGCAACATCCTTGTAAATGTTTTCTGAACCCTTTCAAGTTTCACAACATCCTTCCAATAGGAAGGAGACCAGAATTGCACCCAATATTCCAACAGTGGCCTAACCAATGTCCTGTACAGCCGCAACATGACCTCCCAACTCCTGTACTCAATACTCTGACCAACAAAGGAAAGCATACCATGTGCCTTCTTCACTATCCTATCTACCTGCGACTCCACTTTCAAGGAGCTATGAACCTGCACTCCAAGGTCTCTTTGTTCAGCAACACTCCCTAGGACCTTACCATTAAGTGTATAAGTCCTACTAAGATTTGCTTTCCCAAAATGCAGCACCTTGCATTTATCTGAATTCAACTCCATCTGCCACTTCTCAGCCCATTGGCCCATCTGGTCCAGATCCTGTTGTAACCTGAGGTAACCCTCTTCGCTGTCCACTACTCTTCCAATTTTGGTGTCAGCTGCAAACTTACTAACTGTACCTCTTATGCTCGCATCCAAATCATTTATGCAAATGACAAAAGGTAGAGGGCCCAGCACCTATCCTTGTGGCACTCCACTGGTCACAGGCCTCCAGTCTGAAAGACAACCCTCCACCACCACCCTTTGTCTTCTACGTTTGAGCCAGTTCTGTATCCAAATGGCTAGATCTCCCTGTGTTTCATGAGATCTGACCTTGCTAATCAGTCTCCGATGGGGAACCTTGAACGCCTTACTGAAGTCCATATAGATCACATCTACTGTTCTGCGCTCAATCCTGTTGACTATCCCTAATCAGTCCTTGCCTTTCCAAATACATGTACATCCTGTCCCTCAGGATTCCCTCCAACAACTTGCCCACCACCGAGGTCAGGCTCACTAGTCTATAGTTCCCTGGTTTGTCTTTACCGCCCTGCTTAAACAGTGGCACCACGTTTGCCAACCTCCAGTCTTCCGGCACTTCACCTGTGACTATCGATGATACAAATCTCTCAGCAAGAGGCCCAGCAATCACTTCTCTAGCTTCCCACAGAGTTCTCGGGTACACCTGATCAGGTCCTGGGGATTTATCCACTTAACTGTTTCAAGACATCCAGCACTTCCTCCTCTGTAAGCTGGACATTTTGCAAGATGTCACCATCTATTTCCCTACAGTCTACATCTTCCATATCCTTTTCCACAGTAAACACTGATGCAAAATATTCATTTAGTATCTCCCCCATTTTGTGGCTCCACACAAAGGCCACCTTGCTAATATTTGAGGGGCTCTATTCTCTCCCTAGTTACCCTTTTGTCCTTAATATATTTTGTAAAAACCCTTTGGATTCTCCTTAATTCTATTTGCCAAAGCTCTCTTATGTCCCCGTTTTGCCCTCCTGATTTCCCTCTTAAGTATACTCCTACTTCCTTTACACTCCAAGGATTCGCTCGATCTATCCTGTCTATACCTGACACATGCTTCCTTCTTTTTCTTAACCAAACCCTCAATTTCTTTAGTCGTCCAGCATTCCCTATACCTATCAGCCTTCCCTTTCACCCTGACAGGAATATACTTTCTCTGGATTCTTGTTATCTCACTTCTGAAGACTTCCCATTTTCCAGCCGTCCCTTTACCTGCGAGCATCTGCCTCCAATCAGCTTCCGAAAGTTCTTGCCTAATACCGTCAAAATTGGCCTTTCTCCAATTTAGAACTTCAACTTTTAAATCTGGTCTATCCTTTTCCATCACTATTTTAAAACTAATAGAATTATGGTCGCTGGCCCCAAAGTGCTCCCCCACTGACTCCTCAATCACCTGCCCTGCCTTATTTCCCAAGAGTAGGTCAAGTTTTGCACCTTCTCTAGTAGGTACATTCACATACTGAATCAGAAAATTGTCTTGTATGCACTGAAGAAATTCCTCTCCATCTAAACCTTTAACACTGTGGCAGTCCCAATCAATGTTTGGAAAGTTAAAATCCCCTACCTTAACTACCCTATTATTCTTACAGATAACTGAGATTTCGTTACAAGTTTGTTTCTCAATTTCCCTCTTACTATTGGGGGGGGGGGGGTCTATAATACAATCCCAATAAGGTGATCATCCCTTTCTTATTTCTCAGTTCCACCCAAATAACTTTCCTGCATGTATTTTCAGGAATATCCTCCCTTAGCACAGCCGTAATGCTATCCCTCATCAAAAATGCCACTCCCCTTCCTCTCTTGTCTCCCTTTCTATCCTTCCTATAGCATTTGTATCCTGGAATATTAAGCTGCTAGTCCTGCCCATCCCTGAGCCATGTTTCCATAATTGCTATGATATCCCAGTCCCATGTTCCTAACCATGCCAAGTTTATCTGCCTTCCCTGTTAGGCCCCTTGCATTGAAATAAATGCAGTGTAATTTATTAGTCCTACCTTGTCCCTGCCTGTTTGATTCACTTCTGTTCTCAGCTGTACCAGTCTCAGATCGATCCCTTTCCTATCTCCTTGGGTCCCACCCCCCACCTTACTAGTTTAAATCCTCCCAAGCAGTTCTAGCAAATTTCCCTGCCAGTATATTAGTCCCCTTCCAATTTAGGTGCAATCCCAAATAAAGCAACATAGGAATTAGCAGAAGCAGGCATTAGAGCAATTCAAAGTCACTCCACTTGATCTTATGCTGGTCTCAACTCTTCGTTCTTGCCTGCTCCATGTCGTCCTTTTTCCCACTTTTCATCAAAAAACATATCTATTTCTTTCTTGAATCTATTGATTGGGGCAGTGAGTTCCATAGATTCACAACTCTCAGTAGTAGTTTCTCCTTATCTCAGTTTTGAACCTCCCTCTTTCTCTACCTATGCCCTCTGGCTCTCAACTGCTCCACAAGGGGTACCATCTGATCAGCATCCACCTTACCAATCACTTTAACATTTTACGTACCTCAAGCAGATCCTCTCCCCACCCCCCACCCACTTCTTCTGAACTCCAGCGAGTAGAAGCCCAAGCTATTCAACTGCTCTTCATACCATAGTCCTTTCATCCCTGGAATCAATACGGTGAACATCCCACAAACCGCCTCCAGTGCCACCTCATCATTCCTCAAGTAAGGAGGCCAAAGCTGGACACAATATTCCAGGTATGGTCTCACCAATGCCTTATATAATTTGAACAACACTTTACTTTTATAATTCAGTCCGTTTGCCATAATTGCCAGGATTCCATTTACCTTTATTATATGTTGCATCTGTATACCCACTTTCTGCAATTCATGCAGAAGGACACCCACACCCTCCTGCACCGACGCACTTTGAATCTGCTTTGCATTTAAATAATAATTTGCCTTTGCATTTTCTCAGCTAAAATGGACAACCTCACACTTATCCAGATTAAACGCCATCTGCCAGATTCTGGGCCATTCTCTGAGCCTCACAATATCCGTCTATAAACTCTATATCGCCTTGTCACAGCCTGCTTTCCCAACTATTTTAGTATCATCTGTGAACGTTGCTATGTTTCACTCTGTCCCTACTTGCAGATAATTTATAGTGATTGTGAGAACTGGACCCTACGGCAGCCCACTAGTTACAGCTCACCGTCAAGAGAAGGACCTCTTTATCCTGAGAGAGGAGTGTGTGTTGCTGGAAAAGCACATGTCAGGCAGCATCCGAGGAGCAGGAAAATCGCCGTTTCGGGCCAGAGCCCTTCTTCAGGAATGAGGCTGAGAACCTCGGAGAGGAGAGATAAATGGGAGAGGGATGGGGCTGGGGAGAAGGTTGCTGAGAGTGCAAGAGGTGGATGGAGGTGGGGGTAAAGCTAATAGACAATACACAATAGGTGCAGGAGTTGGCCATTCTGCCCGCACCACCATTCAATATGATCATGGCTGATCATCCTTAATCAGTATCCTGTTCCTGCCTTATCTCCATTACCCTTGATTCCACAATCCTTAAGAGCTCTATCCAACTCTTTCTTAAATGAATCCAGAGATTGGGCCTCCACTGTCCTCTAGGGCAAAGCATTCCACACAGCCACCACTCTCTGGGTGAAGAAGTTTCTCCTCATCTCTGTCCTAAATGGTCTGCCCCGTATTTTTAAGCTGTGTCCTCTGGTTCGGCACTCACCCATCAGCGGAAACATGTTTCCTGCCTCCAGAGTGCCCAATCCTTTAATAATCTTATATGTCTCAATCAGATCCCCTCTCAGTATTCTAAACTCAAGGGTATACAAGCCCAGTCACTCCAGTCTTTCAGCGCAAGGTCATCCCGCCATTCCAGGAATTGACTTTGTGAACCTACGCTGTACTCCCTCAATAGCCAGAATGTCTTTCCTCAAATTTGGAGACCAGAACTGCACACAGTACTCCAGGTGTGGTCTCACCAGGGCCCTGTACAGCTGCAGAAGAACCTCTTTGCTTCTATACTCAATCCTTCTTGTTCTGAAGGCCAGCATGCTGTTAGCCTTCTTCACTACCTGCTGTACCTGCATGCTTACCTTCATTGACTGGTGTACAAGAACACCCAGATCTCTCTGTACTGCACCTTTCCAAAATTAATTGCATTTAGGTAGTAATCTGCCTTCCTGTTCTTGCTACCAAAGTGGATAACCATACATTTATCCACATTAAACTGAATCTGCCATGCATCTGACCACTCACCTAACTTGTCCAGGTCACCCTGTAATCTCCTAAAATCCTCATCACATTTCAACCTGCCACCCAATTTAGTATAATCAGCAAATTTGCTAATGTTATTGCTAATACCATCTTCTATATCATTAATATATATTGTAAAAAGCTGCGGTCCCAGTAATGATCCCTGCGGTACCCCACTGGTCACTGCCTGCCATTCCGAAATGGAGCCGTTTATCACTACTCTAGGTCAGAGAGGAGGGTGGAGCAGATAGGTGGGAAGGAAGATTGACAGATGGGACAGGTCATGAGGATGGTGCTGAGCTGGAAAATTGGAACTGGGTTAAGGTGTGTGGGGCAGGGCGGGGAAGAAGAGGGGGAAGAGAGAGAGAGAGGAAATGAGGAAACTGGTGAAGTCCACATTAATGCCCTAAGTTTGTGGCACCTTGTCAAATGCCTTCTTGAAGTCTAGGTGCACCATATCCACCGGATCCCCATTGTCCTCAGGCGACTGACTGTATGGAGTTTGCACATATTCTCCCAGTGTCTGCGTGGGTTTCCTCTGGGTGCTCCGGTTTCCTCCCACAGTCCAAAAATGTGCAGGTTAGGTGAATCAGCCATGCTAAATTGCCCGTAGTGTTAGGTGCAGGGGTAAATGTAGGGGAATGGGTCTGGGTAGGTGCACTTCGGTGGGTCAGTGTGGACTTGTTGGGCTGAAGGGCCTATTTCCACACTAAGTAATCTAATTTAATTTAACATTACAGCGCAGTACAGGCCCTTTGGCCCTCAATGTTATGCCGACCTGTGAAACCAATCTGACATCCATATAACCTATATAATTCCACTATCATCCATATGTTTATCCAATGATTATTTAAATGCCCTTAAAGTTGGCGATTCTACTACTCTTACAAGCAGGGCGTTCTATGCCCTTACTACTCTGAGTAAAGAAACCTCAGACATCTGTCCTATATCTATCACCCCTCAATTTAAAGCTACGTCCCCTCGTGCTAGCCATCACCATCCAAGGAAAAAGGCTCTCACTGACCACCTTAACTAATCCTCTGATCATCTTGTATGTCTCTATTAAGTCATCTCTCAACCTTCTTCTCTCCAACGCAAACAGCTTTAAGTCCCTCACAGCCTTTCCTCAAGACCTTCCCTCCATACCAGGCAACATCCTAGTAAATTTCTTCTACACGCTTTCCAATGCTTCCATATCCTTCCTATAATGCGGCGACCCAAGTTTTGTACAGCTGCAACATGACCTTGTGGCTCCGAAACGCAGTCCTTCTACCAATAAAAGCTAACACCCCACATATGCCTTATTAACAACCTTAACCTGGGTGGCAACTTTTAGGGATCTATGTGCATGGACACCAAGATTTTTCTGCTCATCTACACTACCAAGAATCCTACCATTAGCTCAGTACTCTGCATTCCAGTTGTTCCTTCCAAAGTGAATCACCTCTCACTTTTCTGCATTAAACTTCATTTGTTACCTCTCAGCCCAGCTCTGTAGCCTAAATCCCTCTGTCACGTGCAACATTCTTCTGCACTATGCACAACTCTACTGACCTTCGTGTCACTCGCAAATTTACTAACCCATCCTTCTACGCCCTCATCCAGGTCATTTATATAAATGACAAACAGCAGTGGCCCCAAAACAGATTCTTGCGGTACACCACTGGTAACTGAGCTCCAGGATGACCATTTCCTATCAACCACCACCCTGTCTTCTTTAAGCTAGCCAATTTCTGATCCAAACTGCTAAATCACCTTCAGTCCCATGCCTCCATATTTTCTGCAAAAGCCTATCATGGGGAACCTTACCAAACTCTTTACCAAAATCCATATACACCACATCAACTACTTTACCTTCATTCACCTGTTGGTCACCTTCTCAAAGAACACTAAGGTTTGTGAAGCACGACCTATTCTTCTCAAAATCATGTTGACCATCCCTAATCAAATTATTCTTTTCTAGATGATTATAAATCTTATCTCTTATAATCCTTTCCCACACTTTATCCACAATTGAAGTAAGGCTCACTGGTCTATAATTGCCAGGGGTGTCTCTACTCCCCTTTTTGAATAAGGGGACAACATTTGATATCCTCCAGTCTTCTGGCACTATTCCTGTAGGTAATGATGATAAAGATCAAAGCCAAAAGGTTCTGCAAGAATTTCAGCAAGTTTGTCAAGCATGATGTGCCCTTCATGAAACCACGCTGACACTGCTGAATTGGGCTTTGTTTTTCCAATTATTCAGTTATCTCCTCCTTGAAGCTTTAGAGGGGGTGCAGAGGAGATTTACCAGGACGCTGCTTGGACTGGAGGGCAGGTCTAATGTAGAAAGGTTGAGGTAACTAGGGCTTTTCTCATTGGAGCAAAGATGGATGAGAGGTGACTTGATAGAGGTGTACAAGATGCAGAGAAAAGATAGAGTGGATAGCCAGAGACTTTTGCCTAGGGCAGAAAAGGCTATCACATTGGGGTGGGGGGTAGGGGGGCATAATTTTAAGGTGACTGGGGGAAGGTTTAGGCGAGATGACAGAGATTGGTTCTTTAAACAGAGTGGTGGGTTTGTGGAATGCACAGTAGCACAGTCAGATACATTAGGGACATTTAAGTGACTCTTGGATAGGCACATGCAAGATAGTACAATGAAGGGTATGTAGGATAAAAGGTAGGCACAACATCAAGGGCCGAAGGGCCTGTACTGCACTGTTCTGTTCTATGTTCTACATTTATGACTGAACAATAAATAAATCCATTTGGATATGAACTTACAAATGAAAAAGGAGCAATCACTTTGCTGGGAGTATATAATTGGTTCTGTAACAGTCAGAGAAATTGATAGGTAGGCAAATTTCAGAGAAGTGTACAAGTGAAAGTAGAAGTGAAAATATGGTAATAAGGGATTCACTTCCTCAGCATTACTGGGGGTTGCCAGAGAGTGTGCAAGGTTTAGAGGGAGCAAAATTGTTAAAATGCATCCAGGACAGTTTTTTAAAAAAAAGCAAATACATAAAAGATACCACAAGTCTTGGAGACTGAACTGTTGGTAATTAAGCCAGGCAAGAGGGTCAACTTTCAGTGGGGCACCATTTTGCAGTCAGCGATAATAATTCCATTAGATTCAAGATTGTCCTGTTCCATAACAAGGATGGGCCTGAAATCAAAGTTCTAAATGGAGGGGAGATGGAGTTTAATAAGATTAGGTAGGATTTGGCCAGAGTGGAGTGAGAGCAGATACATTTAGGAAAATCTGTGTCAGAACTTTGGTACACATTCAAGGAGGAAATTGGGAGAGCACAGGGCCAACATGCTCCAATAAAGACAAAGGTAAGACTAACTCCAGCGAACCCTGACCATCAAAGGACTTAGAGGACTGGGTAGAGGGAGAAAGGGAGGATTATGACAGATCCCAGAGGTTGGAAACAGCAGAAACTCTAGAAGAGTACAGAATGTGCAAGGGGAAACTTAAGGAAATTACAGGAGCAACAAGAGGTCAAGAATGAACAATGGCAGGTAAAATGAAGGAAATTTTAAGTTATTTTACAGGTACATTTGAGAAAGGACACGAAGGGAAAACATAGAATTAAAGAAACCAAACAATGTTAGGAATAAAGCAAAAGGAAAAAATATTAAATAACTTAAATAAAGGTTTCAAGCTTTGCTGGGAAAAGCAGCAAGTCCAGCTCTGTACCAAGAACACGTTTCGGCAGCTACGAAACTTAAACATTTGTCATTAAGGAGGAACAAAAGCCTTCGACAGATCACTTCAAATACCGATGAGGAAAGACAATAGGGGTTTGAATGAAGAGTTTACTGACCAAGTGCGTGAGGTGGAAAACAATTAGGAATGCGTTTAAGACAAAAATGTCAGCAATCAGGTTTAAACAAAGGGCATGAGGTGATAAAGATGTGACCAAACTTTATAGGAGATCAACACTTTATGTCATCACCCAAGTCAGTACAAGGGCAGTTTCATTATCACTATTCTAGTCATGTGATGAAAGTTCATCACAAGCACAGCAGGAATGTGGTGAGAATATCACGTTCATCAGTAGGAGTTTGATTGACATGTTTAGTGGGCAAAAACTGTATTAATACTAAAGATTGAGAGTGCCATTTTCAGAGTAGTCCGAGAATGCACGAGGTTGGTAAGTGCTAATACCGCTACTCTGCTGAGGTTTTAGAACCTCTGCTTAGACTAGGGCTTGGAGTCTTGTTACTCTAACTGTGATATTGTAGTAAGTGTTTAAATAAATGTGCTAAACCTTTAATAGACTGCTTGTAAGAATTTTATTCCAGGCAATTGAATAATCTCAGGGAAAGAACCAGGGAAGACAGCGATTCCAATAGGGAGATCTCCCTCACCCACTAAAGCTCTCTGGGAGGCTTCGACGCATTCAGGGTAAACAGATGACTGGGGAAATGAGTAGAGCTTGATAAGGACAAAGTGCACACAGAGACTGAAGATGTCTAAATTAATACTTTGTGTCAGTTTCACTTGTGAGGGAGAAGATGTGAATATGAAGTTAAATACAGTGGATGCCCAAAGAGACTTGGGGTTTCAGGTGTATCAATCTTTAAAATATCAGCAGGTGTAGAAACAGATGAAAGAAAGCTAATTGAATACTGGCCTCTACATCTAGAGGTCTGGAATACAAAGATGCAGAGGAAATGCTGCAGTCATTCAAAACTCTGGTTGGACCCCATTTGGATTACTACGAGCAGATCTGGGTACCATACCTTTGAAAGGATATAAAGGCCTTCGAGGCTGTATCACATAGGTTTACAAGAATGACACCTGGACTTCAGGAGTTAAAGTTGTGAGGAGAAATTAAATGGGCCTGTTTTCTTTAGAATTTAGAAGATCTGATCAAAGTCTTCAAGATATCCCAACCCAATCTCATCCCACCTGCCAGCACCCAGCCCATATCCCTCCAAACCCTTCCTATTCATATACCCATCCAAATGCCTTTTAAATGTTGCAATTGTACCAGCTTCCACCACTTCCTCTGGCAGCTCATTCCATACATGTACCACTCTCTGCATGAAAATGTTGCCCCTTAGGTCTCTTCTATATCTTTCCCCTCTCACCCTAAACCTATTCCCTCTACTTCTGGACTCCCCGACCCCAGGGAAAAGACTTTGCCTATTTACCCTATCCATGCCCCTCATCATCTTGTAAACCTCTATAAGGTCACCCCTTAGCTTCCAACGCTCCAGGGAAAACAACCCCAGTCTGTTCAGCCTCTCCCTATAGCTCAGATCCTCCAACCAATATTGGTCGGCATGGACGGGTTGGACCGAAGGGTCTGTTTCCATGCTGTACATCTCTATGACTCTATATTAAACAGGAGAGAAAAAAGCTGAAAATGTGTTGCTGGAAAAGCGCAGCAGGTCAGGCAGCATCCAAGGAACAGGAGAAATCGACATTTCGGGCATAGGCCCTTCTTCAGGAATGAGGAAAGTGTGTCCAGCAGGCTAAGATAAAAGGTTGGGAGGAGGGACTTGGGGGAGGGGCATTGGAAATGCGATGGGTGGAAGGAGGTCAAGGTGAGGGTGATAGGCCGGAGTGGGGTGGGGACGGAGAGGTCAGGAAGAAGATTGCAGGTTAGGAAGGCAGTGCTGATTTCAAGGGATTTGACTGAGACAAGGTGGGGGGAGGCGAAATGAGGAAACTGGAGAAATCTGAGTTCATCCCTTGTGGTTGGAGGGTTCCTAGGCAGAAGATGAGGCACTCTTCCTCCAACCGTCATGTTGCTATGGTCTGGCGATGGAGGAGTCCAAGGACCTGCGTGTCCTTGGTAGAATGGGAGGAGAAGTTGAAGTGTTGAGCCACGGGGGTGGTTGGGTTGGTTGGTCTAGGTGTCCCAGAGGTGTTCTCTGAAACGTTTCGCAAGTAGGCGGCCTGTCTCCCCAATATAGAGGAGGCCACATCGGGTGCAGCGGATGCAATAGATGATGTGTGTGGAGGTGCAGGTGAATTTGTGGCGGATATGGAAGTATCCCTTGGGGCCTTGGAGGGAAGTAAGGGGTGAGGTGTGGGCGCAAGTTTTGCATTTCTTGCGGTTGCAGGGGAAGGTGCCGGGAGTGGAGGTTGGTGGGTGGGGGGTGTGGACCTGACGAGGGAGTCACGGAGGGAGTGGTCTTTTCAGAACGCTAATAGGGGAGGGGAAGGGAATATATCCCTGGTGGTGGGGTACGTTTGGAGGTGGCAGAAATGACGGCGGATGATACGCTGTTTATGGAGGTTGGTCGGGTGGTAGGTGAGGACCAGTGGGGTTCTGTCCTGGTGGCAGTTGGAGGGGCGGGGCTCAAGGGCGGAGGGGCGGGAATTGGAGGGCATCGTCGACCACGCCTGGGGGCAAATTGCGGTCTTTGAAGAAGGAGGCCATCTGGGTTGTACGGTATTGGAACTGGTCCTCCTGGGAGCAGATGCGGCGGAGACGAAGGAATTGGGAATATGGGATGGCGTTTTGGGAGGTGTAGTCTAGGTAGCTGTGGGAGTCGGTCGGTTTATAGTAAATGTCCATGTTGATTTGGTCGCCCGAGATAGAAATGGAAAGATCTAGGAAGGGGAGGGAGGAGTCTGAGACGGTCCAGGTGAATTTGAGGTCGGGGTGGAAGGTGTTGGTAAAGTGGCTGAACTGTTCAACCTCCTTGTGGGAGTACGAGGCAGCGCCGATACAGTCATCGATGTAGCGGAGGGAAAGGTGGGGGGTGGTGCCAGTGTAGCTGCGGAAGATGGACTGTTCCACATATCCTACGATCCCATCGCCAGACCATAGCAACACGACGGTTGGAGGAAGAGCGCCTCATCTTCCGCCTAGGAACCCTCCAACCACAAGGGATGAACTCAGATTTCTCCAGTTTCCTCATTTCCCCTCCCCCTACCTTGTCTCAGTCAAATCCCTCGAACTCAGCACTGCCTTCCTAACCTGCAATCTTCTTCCTGACCTCTCCGCCCCCACCCCACTCCGGTCTATCACCCTCACCTTGACCTCCTTCCACCTATCGCATTTCCAACGCCCCACCCCCAAGTCCCTCCTCCCTACCTTTTATCTTAGCCTGCTGGACACATTTTCCTCATTCCTGAAGAAGGGCTTATGCCCAAAACATCGATTCTCCTGCTCCTTGGATGCTGCTTGACCTGCTGCACTTTTCCAGCAGCACATTTTTCAGTAGAGAGAGATCATGCCAAACAAATTAGAATCTTTTGAAAATTTGAACAAGTATGCGGACGAGGGAAGTTCAGTTGATGTAGTTTGAGAATTTTAGCAAAGCTTTTAACAAGGTCTCACATGGAAGATTGATTTAGAAGTTTAAAACACATGGAATTCAGGGAAACTTGGTGAGATGGATCAGAAACTGGTTTAGTAAGCTTTAGGGTAAGGAGAAGATGATTCAGTGGAGATATTGAAGAATCGTCGTGACTCAGCAGGTAGTGGGAAACTGGAATGCACTTACCTGGGAAGGTGGTGGTGGCTGGAAAACTTACAACCTTTAAAAAGGTATTTGGACGAGTACTTCAAATATAATAACATTCAGGGATATTGGGATTAGCATACTTTTAGTAGTTGGTGCAGACTCCACCTGCCATTTCTGTGCTATGCTGTGTATGAATCTATGAACAAGGTGGCCTCACTGAAACAAACAATTTTTAAAAGGCTTGACATGCTAAGTGCTGAGAGAATGTCTCTAGACTCTCCCATGAAGAGAAACATTGTCAGACAAAAAGGGGAACCAATTTAAGACTCAGATGAGGAGGAATTTCTTCTGTCAGAAGTTTGTCTTTGAACGCCTTGCCAGAGAGAGCTAAGGAGGCAGAGTCTTTGCGTATATTTAATACTGAAACAGACATTCTTTATCAGTAGGAGAATCAAGGGTTCAGGGAAAATGCAGATAACCGGTCATGAGAAATGTTGGATCAGCCATGATCCTATTGATTGGCAGTGGAAGCTCGATGGGCCAAATGGTCTACTTATGTTCCTCTTGCTTATGATATTTTGGTCTTATAGACTGGTTAGACTGACATCAGCAGTAGGGAATGCTACAATCCATTTATAAAAGATTAACAGCAGAGCATTTGGAGAACAGTGACAGGATCAGACAGAGTTCGCATGAATTTACAAGAGCAAGACCACACTTGACAAATCTACTGGAATTTTAAAGATACAAGTGTTGACTTGATATGGGTGTCAGTGGATGTTGTTTACTTGAATTTTCAGAAGGTGTTTGATAAGGTTTTACATTAGAACTAAAGCACATAGAATTGGGGATAGTACTGACACGTAGAGAGAACTAATTGGTAGCAGGAAATAAAAAGGGTAGGAATAAATGGGTCTTGTTCCAAATGGCAGGCAATGACTAATGTAGTACCACAGGGCTCAATGCTTGGAAGCCAGCTATTCAGAATGTAAGGTTATGATTTACATTAGGGAACTAAAAGTATTATGTCTAAGCCTGGAGGTGACAATAAAACTGGGTTGGAAGGTGAATAGAGAAGAATGCATTGATGACTGTGAGATTTGGATAAGTGTGAAGTTACGCACCTTGGTCACAAACACAAATGCATACCATCTGAATAGCTGTAAATTGAGAGGGGAATATGCAAAACCTGGGTGCCCTTATACGCCAGTTGCTGAAAGAAGCATACCAGTGCAGCAGGTAGAAAGTAAATGCTATGGTGGCCTTTGTAGCAAGAGGATTCTAGAAAAGCAGTATGGATGCCCTGCTGCAATTGTACAGGGCCCCTTGTTGAGACCACACCTGGAGTAATGTGGGCAATTTTGGTCAGAGGAAGAACACTCTGGCTATGGAGCAAATGCAAAGGTTTACCAGACTGATGGCTGGGATAGTAAGACTGACATATGAAGAGGGGCCAGAATCTGTTTTTAAGGAGTATATTCACTGCTGTATAGAAATAGTGCGAGGGAGGGATCTCACAGAAACAAATTCCAACAGATAGGGTAAATGCAAGAAGGAATTCTTAATGCCCAGCGAGTCCAGAACCAGGATCACAGCCTCAAGAGGGAAAAAATGAGGACTGCAGATGCTGGAGATCAGAGCTTAAAAATGTGTTGCTGGAAAAGCGCAGCAGGTCAGGCAGCATCAAAATTCCTGAAGAAGGACTTATGCCTAAAACGTCGATTCTCCTGCTCCTTTGATGCTGCCTGACCTGCTGCACTTTTCCAGCAATACATTTTTAAGCTCTGATCTCCAGCATCTGCAGTCCTCATTTTTTCCCTCTTGAGGCTGTGATCCTGGTTCTGGACTCGCTGGGCATTAAGAATTCCTTCTTGCATTTACCCTATCTGTTGGAATTTGTTTCTGTGAGATCCCTCCCTCGCACTATTTCTATACAGCAGTGAATATACTCCTTAAAAACAGATTCTGGCCCCTCTTCATATGTCAGTCATCCCCACACTGTGGCAGAGAATTCAAGGGCTCAACACATTCTGGGTGAAGAAATGTTGCCTTCTCTCAGTTCTAAATGGCCTCCCTTGTATCTTTAGGCTGTGAGCTTAAAAATGTGTTGCTGGAAAAGCGCAGCAGGTCAGGCAGCATCAAAATTCCTGAAGAAGGACTTATGCCTAAAACGTCGATTCTCCTGCTCCTTTGATGCTGCCTGACCTGCTGCACTTTTCCAGCAATACATTTTTAAGCTCACAGCCTAAAGATACAAGGGAGGCCATTTAGAACTGAGAGAAGGCAACATTTCTTCACCCAGAATGTGTTGAGCCCTTGAATTCTCTGCCACAGTGTGGGGATGAAGCTAAGATATCGAGTTTTTGCAAGATGAAGTTAGGCTTAGTTCTTAGGGTTAAAGAAATCAAAAGGCTATGGGGAAAACACGGTGGAATGGATTTGGACAAAGAGCCACGATCATACTGAATGGTAGAGCAGGTTCAAAATGGCCAAATTAAATAGGCTTGCTCCTATTTTCTATATCGTCAGCTTCCCTTCCCTGTCCTCAACCCATGTCGTCACTCTCTTCCCTCCTTCCCCCATTGAACCCTGTTCCAATACCTCTCTCTTCTAGGAGCATGTACATCATGGCCTTGATGAATTACATCATTAATATTTTACATGTTGATATAGGAGTGTTTCTGGGTTAGCTATATTGATGATCATACTGAATGTGCAGTTGCTGGTATCAGCAGACATTATCTGAAAAAAAACTTTGTTAGCATAGTGACCTATTTGAGGTCATTACCATCACAAAGACTGCCTACTGCTAACTCTAGACAGCCATTAAAACCTGATGCATTCCATTGTCACTTGCAAAGATCTTGTAGCACATTGATAATGTCCATATCTTTGAACCAGGAAGTCTGAGTTCAAGTCCCACCTGCTCCCGAGATGCATAATAACATCTCTGAACAGGTTGACTGGAAAGTATCTCCACTGTTACTTCCTGACTTGATTAATGCAATACTTTTCAGGCTAGCTTCCCAATCTTCAAATCATCCAAAATTCAGATGTTTGTACAGTCTCCTTTACCAAACTCCACTTTCTGATCACATTAGTGACCACTGACCTATGTGGACTCAAAGTCTATTTGACCACTCTTTATAAATCCAGGGCCTCACCAGTGCCTAACCAGGTAGTTGGTGTACATCCCTTCACATACCTTTGGCAGTGCAAGCAAGCTCATCTCTGCCAGTTGGTTTCATCAAATAATCTAGAAATTATAATGGTAAAATCAGAGGAACTTCAGGCAACAGATTCCCGATGTTGGCTCTCTAAGTTTTCACTGTGATTAAGGTGTATCAGTAACATCGAAGAAATACTTACCAGTGCAAAAGCAATAGTGGCAAAAGCAGTCAAACAAAAATTAATTTTGGTGGTTTCCATAAACTTCTTTGTTCTATCCACATACATCCCGAGCACAAATGCACCACAGATTCCAAATACAATAAACAAGGCCCCACAGAGTCCAGCAAAAGTCTGTAACACAAACAGATTTTACAGTTCACAAATGACAAACAAGTTATACTTGCACACAGGAACTGTAACATTAATCAGACTGTATAACATCCAGGTTGAACCTTATCACCAGACTCGAAAGATTCACTCTGCGCAAAAATACTCCTTCAAGAATCAAATTCAAACAATAAATATCTTCAGATAATGCAGCTTTCATCTCTTAGTATGAACAAACTGCATGAAGCACAGGCTCAAGCACAAGTCTCAACCATCAAGAGTGTCCACCAGGTACTCACTGAACTGTACATTAATACAGCTTTTGTCACCCCTTTTAATCCTTAATTATTCAAATTCAACAAGCGACTGGCCAAGATTTTGTTTAAACAGATTACAAGTTGATGGCTTCTGTAATTGGATGGTTTGTGTATTCATCACTTTCACACTGCCTGACTTTCCTCCAACAGATTAGTACTCTATTTGGTTCCTGTATATCATCTTTTTGCCACTATTTAGTCAAATGCTCCTTTGACCAAAACTCTGAAAGGCATCATTGCAAGGCCCAACACTTGAGTAATGAATGAATGTGAAAGTCAACAAAATTTACAAACCATGTACTCCATTCCCAAAGCGGTGTCGGGTACCTCCTGAGCAGCCACTCCCAAAAGCTACTATCAATGCTATCGTCAGCTTTTATAAAAATTGTATTATCCAACTTCAGAAACACAAATTCTGTTTCATCCTTCATTTTCTTTTATCCAAGGAGCTGTGGATTTGTTTGTTTCTGTGCCCCCCCCCCACCACCACCAAAGCCCGCTCATCTAAACAACAGAATACTTTGATCACGATCAAATGCAGCTGTTTCCCTTAGTCACAGGGTCAACAGTGAAGGGGCATAAATTTGAAGTAAAGAGCTGGAGGTTTACAGGGTACTCAAGGAAAAGTTATTTCACTCAGTGTTGGGAATCTGGAATAGGATTGCATTGCATGGGAGTGGAGTAGGGTTGGGAAAACTGACAACCTTTAGAGCACTTGAAATGTCATACTATTCAAGTCTATGGATCAAGTGCTGGAAAGTGGGATTCATACAGCTAAGTGGGCACAGACACAATAGGCCAACAGGCCTTTTCTGTGCTGTGTGACTCTAGTGACTATTCTCTAAATTACTCCATTGATACTTGATCCAGTCAACACAATTTATTCTTTAGAGTTATATCCCTGATAGCCAGTGAGTTAAGAAAAAAGAATGCCAATTTTATCTGAAATATTTGCTCATTTGACATTGGTGGAAATCGATAACTAATTTTTTTTGCCAGGAAATCTGAAAATTCAGCTCATGTACTGCAAGAATGAGCTACAAATGTTCACTAATTAAATAGAGAACTTTCCTACATAAAAACTGGCACAAATACCAAAAACTAAGATATTTTAAATACTTGTTAAAGATATTAAAAATTCAATGAACACAAATGTGCCAAAATTGTACACGAACAAGACATTGGTTCGGCTGCATTTACCATACTGTGCACAGTTCTGGTTGCCACATTACCAAAAGGATGTGGATGCTTTGTAGAGGGTGCAGAGAAGGTTTAGGAGGATGTTGCCTGGTATGAAAGGTGCTAGCTATGAAGAGGTTGAGTAGGTTAGGATTGCTTTCATTCGAAAAACGGAGATTGAGGTCTACAAAATCATGAAGGGTATAGACAATATAGACAAAGTAGATAGAGATAAGCTTTTTCTCAAGTTGAAGGATTCAATAACGAGAGGTCACATGTTCAAGGTGAGAGGTGGAACGTGGAACGTTTAAGGGGGATACACGCGGCAAGTACTTCACACTGAGGGTGGTGGGCATCTGGAACGCGTTGCCAGCCTAAAATATTGGTTTTCTTCAAGAACACAGGCAAATACAATTAGAATTGTATCAATTGATGTACAAACCTCCAAAATGTATTCTCTCACTGCCTCAGTAAAATGTCTTCCTGCATAAAAAAGTGTGTGATCAAACAATTCAGACATATTATCTGGATGTAGATAACGTGCAAGGATTTGGGGAAAAAAGCAGGACCACTGGCATTATGAATGATACTCGCTTAAAGAGCAAGTGCACCATAATGATTTGATGTTATGACAACCTTGCCTTTCATCTGAACAGGAATATACTGTTTCTGGACTCTTGTTATTTCATTTTTGAAGGCTTCTCATTTTCCAGCTGTCCCTTTACCTGCAAACATCTGGCCCCAACTTTTGAAAGTTCTTGCCTAATACCGTCCCAAAGTTAGCCTTCCTCCAATTCAGAACTTAGATGTTGTGAAACATGAAAGGTTCAGAAAAGATTTACAAGGATGTTGCCAGGGTTGGACAATTTGAGCTACAGGGAGAGGCTGAATATGCTCAGGAACAGACCCTTAAGTCTGCACCAACATTTGTTGCCTTTCTAAACTAAAAACCTTTTGTCACTACATTGTTCATATCCCTCTGTTCCCTTGACAGATTTGTCAATATGCCTTTGAAAATGATGCTATCATATCTGTCTCCACTAACTCCTCTGGTAGCACATTCTAGGCGTTTACCATCCTGAGGGAAAAATGCCTCATCGCTTTTAAACATGGACCATTTTACCTTAAACTAATGTCCCCTAGTAACTGACATTTCGATGCTGAGAAAAAGACTGACAAACAATTCTATTCATTCCTTCATAAATTTCCATCAGGACCCTCAGCCTCCAACATTCAAGTGAAAACAAAGCAATTTGTCCAATGTCTCCTCATTGCGAACACTCTCCAAGTCATACATCATCCTGGTGACTCGTTTCTGCACCCTTTCCAAAGCCTCCACATCCTTCGTTAAGCGTGGCAACCAAAAACGTACACAACATTCTAAATTCTTTGAAAAACTCTTACCCCCCCTGTCTTTTATTACTGCCCTGTCTTTAGCAGGATAACTAAAAATCCTCCTTTGCATTTAATCTTCCCTGTAATTTTCAAGCAATTGCATTGTTCTATATCTATCCCACTAGTTGGCGACCAATAGAATGTATGTAACAATGCAATGCATCTATTTGTTTGTTAGCTCTAAATAAATGGTTTCCATTAGGCCCCTGGACTACTACTCAGATCAGCAAATGCAATGCAATGCTTGGAATCAACAGTGCAACCTAACTTAATTTCCTCTTTCAAAGACACTTGTAATGGAAGATCTAGCGCCCAGCTTTGAATTATTTGATCCAGTATCAGAAAAGTTTAGGTACATGAAAGTAACACAGCTGGAAAATATACAGAGCTAAGAGGGGCAAGGTAATACAAACAGACAAGCAAGGCTTCATTTGGCCCCTCAAGCCAGGTCCACTATTTTTCATTTATTAGCAATTAATTTTTTTTGTCTCCTATACCCTCTTTGCAGCTTATTTTCCTACCTTTGTCATCAGGACATTGTGGCAACCATATCTTCAATCCATCATCCAGATCATTTATACAAATTGCAAACATAAGTTATATATGCTCTCTTCTAATCTAATGGAATCTTCCAAATTGAAGGAGTTTTCGAACATTTAAAAAAAATATCAACTATCTCACAAACTACTTCTTTTAAGACTCCAAAATGAAGGCCATCAGGATTTGGGTACTTGAGACCGCAACTGCAACAATTAGAGGGATTTGAAAAACGATGGGAATTGTAAAATTTAAGCGCTGCCTAACCAGGAACCAAAATGACAGTGAACACAAGGTAATGAGTGAACAAGTTTTGATGTCAGCATGCACATGAACAGAAGGCTAGATAAGTTCAATTTTACAGATGATAGAATGCCGGCGAATAACCAGATGGCTTACTAGTCTTATCCAAGAAGGATACCTGCCAACTGCACCTGGTCTGGCTGACATGGGACTCCAAAGACACAACAATGTGATTGACTTAACTGCCCTTTGAAATGGCTTAGCAAGGCTCTGATTAAAGGCAGTCAGAGCAGGCAATAAACACTGGCAAGCCAGCAACACCCATGTCCTACGAATGAATTTTTAAAACGTGCATTGGAATAGTCAAGCCAAAAATTAACAAAGGCACGAAGGAGGGCATTTGCAATATTCAAGCCGAGGCAGGGGATAGAGTTAGGTGATTTTCCAAAGGTGGAAATCAATGATCTGGTGATAGTGCAAATGTAGTAGGAAGTTCACCTTCGGCCATGGAACGTGGAGTTTGCACGTTCTCCCCGTGTCTGCGTGGGTTTCCTCCGGGTGCTCCGGTTTCCTCCCACAATCCAAAGATGTGCAGGTCAGGTGAATTGGCCATGCTAAATTGCCCGTAGTGTTAGGTAAGGGGTAAATGTAGGGGTATGGGTGGGTTGCGCTTCGGCGGGTCGGTGTGGACTTGTTGGGCCGAAGAGCCTGTTTCCACATTGTAATGTAATGTAATGTAATCTAATCTAATATTATAAGTGTAATATTATCAAGTATTTGGCTGAACTTGATTCAAAAGAGTACCTCTGTTAGCTATAGCTAATGCGCCAGGACAGTGATGGAGTTGATGTCCACACAACAGATTTCATCATTGGAAGCAACAACTTCAACATTTTCAATAATTGGTTGGAGAAATTTTGTGCTCATCCAATACTGAATGTCATACGTGGAACCTGCTAACTTGGAAACAGCAGAGGTAAAGAGACTGATGGTGAGATAGCTAGGCATCTTGGCATACATGCAGAAACATGCCTTTGGATGATATTGCTGGGTGTCAGCACAAAGATGAGAAACCAGAGGTGGCCAATAGATCCAGAGGAAACTATTTGGGAGCTCACTGCCCTGTATTTCCTCCCCTTTTCCACCCCCCACCCCGCCGCCACCATTCTCATTTTTTATGGAAATTTCAAAGTTAAAATGATTGCAGTACCTAAACATCCACATTCATAATTTCAAAAGAAAGAGCAATAAACGGAGTTTCTCTTAAAAGGTGTCAATTTCATGATAAGGCCACAAACCAATCAGTGCATAAAACAAAATAAGAGTTCGAGCAAAAATGTCCCCATACCCCAAATGGAATAACTAGATCCATTCCCAAACAAAGCTGATATTTTGCTCAACTGAAAATTAGAAGGGCAAGAAACAGGAGAATGTAAACGTGGTCTTACATTTGAATATCCCCTAACACACAGAATCTGTTGTAGGAGTGCAGAGAAAGAAGTAAAAACACCAATTCCTCCCCCAAAACAGACCATCAGGATCAGGTACGCCTTGTTCTTCAACAACTGCAATTTAAAAATCAAAACACAAGTTAGAACATGTCAATAAGCTCACATACCAAGTACAACATGCTTTAAATTAGTTCCAGACTTCCTGGCTAGTTTACAATCCCATTTTAAAAAGATACTTGAACTTCCAGTTAATAGGTGAACAGATCACACAAAAAGATTTCACATTTTAAAGGTATGACTATAACAATATGGAAGTAGAACTGATTACACACTTTTTGCAGCAACTTGCACTTTAAAATACAGAACAGATTTACTTTCAACCTTTTCCATTCCCCAGTCTGAAAAGTTTGAATTTGAGTAGTGTACATTTTCCAAGCCTTCTCCCTTGCAGCTTCATTTTAATGACACTCAATTTAGTCTTTCCATTCCAAACACAAGCTCACACCTGCACTCCTGTGGTCAATCACAATGGCTTAGTGTTTAGAACTTCCCATCTACTCCCAAATCCTGATAGAATAACTGTCTGTGAACTTTCAAGAATATCTTAGAAACCCTACTCCTCTCAAAGCCAACTTCCACAGTAACGTGGATCACTTGGACCATGTATCCAAGTAGAAATCTTCATCAGGTTGGATACCTTGGGACCCCAGTCCAATTTTATCTTGGCAGTCGATCAGTCCGAAGCACAACTGTTTATAACCCAACCTCTCAGTATTTGGCTGAACTTGATTCAAAAGGGTACCTCTGTTAGCAAATAAACAGAGGACACTGTCTCAATGTAAACACCTAGTACCTTCTTCTGGAAGAGAAGTCCTTGCGTACAAAGCATCTACCATTAGTTGAGAATCTATAAATGTACAGTGCTTGCTGAACAATCAAAAAGTTAGAAAATGAACAGATTAGCTGTGCAATACTGCAACTACAAGAGCAGCTCAGGGAAAAGACCTGCACCAAATAACTTACTACCCAACTCCCCCAATCTTCTGTCGGTCATCTGCAACTCACAAGTGAACAGTGTGATAAGACTACTCCCCATTTGCCTGGATGAGTGCAGTTCCAACAGCTCTCAAGAAGCTTGAGCTGTCCAGGATCAAGAAGATCACTTGAATGGCACCACATTCAATATCTTTACCAGTGATATAAGTAGTAATCGTCCACACCATCTACAAGATTGACTGTAGTGACTCAACAACGTTTTCCAGTGGCCTCTAATATCTGGAAGGGTAAGACAGTAAATGCATGGTAAGGCCACCAGCTGCAAGTTTCCCTTGAAGTCACATAACATCCTGATTTGGAAATACACTGCCATTTCTTCTTCACCACTGGAGCAAAATCTTCAAACACCTTCCCCAAACGCCACCTACGGTGTGCACTTCGAGTTCAAAAAAGCAACTGGAAGACCATCACCTAAGAGCAATGGGAATAGCCAATAAATGCTAGCCCAGACAAGACTCATATCCTTCAACTGAGAAAAGCACAAGTACACTAACAGCTTTACCAATAACATTTTTTTGAGAATCAGTTGAACTCAATTTGGCTCTTGCTAGAAGCAACGTATGACCACGGAATAGAGAAAAACAGAATTAATGTTTGAGTCCAGTGAACCTTTGTCAGAACTGACCATGGACACAACCAGATCTAACGAACAGCCATGGGGCTGAAAACATTAACTTTAGACTCCACAGATGCTGCCAGATCTGTTGAGTTTCTCTAGCACTTTGTTTTTGTTTCATATCTCTAGCATCAACGGTTTTGTTTAACATTTTTGCAGTTCTGGAATCCACATTATGGGAGGGATACTGTTGCACTGGAGAGGGTGCAGATGAGACTTACAGGATATTACCTGTGCTAGAGAGTTTTAGTTGTAAAGAGAGACTGGGGACATTAAGGTTATTTCTCTTGGAGCAGAGGAGACAGAGGGTCACTATTGAGATATAAAATTATGAGGGGCGTAGAACACTGTAGATAGGAAGAAATTTTCCCCATGTTGGAGAGATAAATAACCAAGGGTATTGGCTAAAGGTAAGGGATAGGAGGCTTTGGTGTGGGGAGGAGAGATCGGGAGCATTTGAGGAACAATATTTTCATCCAGAGTATGACAGGAATCTGCAACTCTCTGCCTGTAAGGGTGTTAGCAGCAGGAACCTTTGTACCATTTTAGTTGTTTTAAAATGTGCACTTGCAGTGCTAAGGAATAGAAAGGTTATGGGCCAAGTGCTGAAAAGTGGGATTAGAATAGTTAGGTATTTGCTCTTGATGGTCACAAACTGGATGGGCAGAAGAGCCTTTTTCTATACTGAAGGCCTCTGTGGATCTATTCATAGGAACCCGCAAGCAAAAGGAAAATGCCTCACGCATTTTCCAGAGTTACCCAGGAACAGTAGAAACCTATAATTCTTTTCTTTTCCCACAGATGTGGCCATGATTAGCTAAGCCAGCATTTATTTGCCACCCTTAATTGCCAAAGGTCAACCAAATTGCTGAGAGTCTGGAGTCACATGTAAAGCAGACCAGGTGAGGATGGTAGAGCTCTTTCCCTCAAGGACATGAATGAACCACCTGCGTTTTTATGATAATTGACAATGTCCGCCATTCCTAGGATCTTTTTTATTGAATTCAAATTTCATTATTTGTCATTGTGGGATTTGAACTCATTTCCCAGAATAAACACTGTGATTCTGGATTACTGTCTCTGGATTAGTGCAGCAATATCACCAGTTCTTATCTCCATGGGAATGCCTCAAAATAAACTTAACTAATTAGCATTTATCTTCTCCTGTATTTGTACATTGTTGAGATTGTTGGAAACTTAACATTCTTGGATTTTCCATTGAATGTATGACAAAATGTTTCAGTAACACACTTTTTGCAACACTGGTTTCTGTTAACTTGTGTTCAGAATTCATCTGAAGAATCATACTGGACATAAAACATGAACTGGTGAGTTCTGAAGAAAAGGTCATGTTCAACTCAAGTTAACTGTTTCTCTTTCCAGTGATATTGCCAACCCTGCTAAACTTCTCCACCACTTGCTCCTTTTATTGCAAATTAAAAGCAAATTAAACAAAATCCATTTTATTTGTGATCAACTGCAACCTAAAATTAGAAGTTAGATGACAGAAAAAGCAAAGACACAGAAATATTGTTAATTTAGTCTCATTCATAAGGCAATAAGAATACAAGATTCTTTATTGTAAATCCATTTTTGGCTTGTGTTTGGCAATGAGTTCAGTTAATTGCAAAATGCTTTTATCAAAATCTTCAGAGGAACAAAAAATAAAACAGACACACTCCCACCCAATTCTATCAACAGTCCCATAGCATTATTTCTTCACTTCTGAACTCAAAACAATAACTGTTTCTTTCTGTCTCTCTCTACACAGGTACTGCCAGACCTGCTGTTTCTCCTGCATTTATCAATTAATTATTTACTTGGCTGAAACTTAGGGCAAGACATTTTTAAGCTAAATGTGAGACAGGGGAGCTCAGTCTCATGTGTCATTACAGTCAGCATTATACAGGAAATCAAAAATGTACTCCTGGCAGTCCAAATGACCATATGGACAAGTAAAACCACCAGTTTGCTCAGTTTCAGCACTGCAGTACATCTGCAAGCCTGAGAGGCACGTGGAGAGTGTGCTTTTAGATGTGGCCACACCGCAGCCTAAGAAAGTGCTGTCAGGGAAGGAATAGGTGAACAGTCAGATGGGAGATAGGTATGCAGCCAGGAAAGTCTAACAGTGCAACTCACTCAAGAACATTTTTCCTGTGTTGGAAAACAGTGGAAGTAATGGCTTCTAAGGAATAGAGTCAGAACCCAGCTGCATTGTGGATCATTACAGCAATAAAAAAAACTGTATAAGCTGTGGTTAATTTCCTTACAAGAGAAGACAGGAGCTGGGGGGGGGGGGGAATGAGAGGTGCTGCTGCTGCTGCTGCTTGACATGTACAAAATTACGAGACATTGATAGGGCTATTCGGAAGAAACCTTTCCCCTAGTGGAAGGGTCAATCACTAGGGGACATAGATTTAAGATGGTGGGCAGGAGACTGAGGGGGTATTTGTGGAAACTGTATTTGTGTACATCTAGAGCTTGCTGTCTGAAAGTATAATAGATACGATAATCATTGCAACCTTTGAGAACTATTTAGATGGTTACTTGAAATGTCGCAGAATACAAGGCTATGGAACAAGTGCTGGAAAATGGGACAAAATTAGAGAGGCACTTGATGAATAGTGCAAGTACATTGGCCAAAGAGCCTCTCTCTGTGCTTTAAAACTAAGACTCTAACTGGGATATAGAAAGCAAGCTCATGATCTCGCCACTGTAAACCAGTGTCCAATCATCGGTTACAACTTTCCGGAGTAAAACTGGCTCCATCTAAGCCATGTGTGGAATATTAACCTGCTGAGAGGCAGCTACTGCTTGCTGTGCACAAACTACCAGGGCAAACCATACTGCAAAGCCTTGTAACGTTTTGCTAAAGCAAGCTCGAGCATTTGTCAGAGCAAATCATGTCTAAAAAAACCAAGGGATTTGCACAGGCATCAGCTTCAGTACTATTCATCACTGTTACTAAAGCAGAAGACTGTAGGTGCTGGAAATCAAGAAGAATCACAAAACAAGAATTATTCAGTCGCACTACATTTGCGGTGAGAAACAGAAATATGATTTTAGGTCTCTGCCAGAGCTGCTGCGTAAATTCCAGCTTTTTCTTTCTCATCATCACGGTGATCATCTTTCTGCAGGTAAATATATCCTACTTAGTTAACACTTCAACATCGCTTAAATGAAAATATTTGAGTTAAGGGGCTCTTACACCGGATCTGAAAAGTTCTTACCCTGACATGGAGTCCGTGAGGACAGGAGAGATCTAACCACTTTCATCAAGTGTTGTCTGAATTCTGCAGAATGCCCTAGTTTTTGGTCATCATCAGTACCCTTTCAAAAAATGACAGTATTACTTAGGTTTCATGCATATTGCATGGACTGAGCCATGACCAGAACTCAAGGATGCACTGCATTGCATGACAGTAATGATGTAGGACTAACACTAACATATTCCAAATGATTATGTGGGCATGTTCGATGATTCATAGCCCAGTCACAGTAATGCACCATTGTCTCTGGATAATATAGAATTACACTTTTTAATAACATACTGCATAGTACAGTTAATTTCCACTCAGGTTTGACACAGCTGCTAGTGGGAGTGAACCAGTGATTTTATTAGATACCACTCAGTATTATCAAGATCAAAAATACCTGCACGACCATGGATTAATTTCTCAGTTTCAACACTGGGCTCATCAATATTTCAGAATACAGGTTTGATATTTGTACTCAGTTATCTCAGTCATGAAGATAGAAATTGTGCAGTTACTTTTATTCCTGCAACTCACCTGAAAGGAAATTTCCTGCTGGGAGTAAAACTGCTGCAAAGCTGACAACTCAAAGTTCACCAGAGATCAAAACAGTATTTAACTTCTGTCGGCTGTGGTTAACTTTTGCCTCAATGGTCAGTAATGTTTGGTTTTAAATCCCAAATGTTACAAGATGAAAAAAAAAATCAAGTCTGACACTCCATCACAGCACTGTAGAGGGGCCATCTTCTGAGTTAAAACAAAGCACCCATCTGCTTCCTAAAATAAAGATTTCACAGCACTATTTTGAAGGAGGATTTCTCCTTGGTAAATGTTTATTCCTCACTCAATATTACAAACAGATCTGGTTACCAATTGCTGGCTGTGGGAATCTCCTATAAAGAATTGGACTGCTGCATTTCCTGCATTAGAACACTGACATCATTTCCAAAATATTTCCTTTCTGTAAAGTATTTTGAGACATGATGACTAGTCATGAAAAGTCCTATATAAACAGTTTTTAATAACGTAATAAAGTCATCTTGGACTGCATGCGATGTCATAGCTCACTCCCTCAAAGAGAACTACAATGACGAATAAACGAAAGAATATTGCATTGCTAAAAACTAAATTATCCCTCTTCCATCCCCATTTGAGCTTCATTCAAAGTTATTTGACTGTTGCTACGATAAGTGGTAATACTGTGAAGTTAGGATTGACAAATCAGTAGTTCTCATTCAGCCAATTCTGTCAATAGCCAGTGTGAAATAGGTATCAAGTCACCAAGTACATCCAAAGTCCAGTTTTACTGGATTTGTGAAAGGTTGCTGTTTAGGACAACTACAGTTGGTGCGATCATCAAATGTGCATAATGAAAAGGTGCTCAATCAAATGAAGACAGAAAAAGACAATGTCAACAAGCATTTAATATGGAATCATCAACTTTGCAAGAGCACGCCTTTGAGTTCAAGGGTTGAACCTGAAAATGATAGGCTATTAAAAGTCCAGAAAACAAATACATAGTAAGCATTTCTGTATTTGAATTAATTCTGTTATTATAAGCTACTGAAACCAATGATTGCAATACTTCCCTTTGGGTAACTGACATCTTACATCAGATTCGGAGATGCCGGTGTTGGACTGGGGTGTACAAAGTTAAAAATCACAACACCAGGTTATAGTCCAACAGGTTTAATTGGAAGCACACTAGCTTTCGGAGCGACGCTCCTTCATCAGGTGATTGTGGAGGGCTTGATCGTAACACAGAATTTATAGCAAAAATTTGCAGTGTGATGTAACTGAAATTATACATTGAAGAATTGATTGTCTGTTAAGCCTTTCATCTGTTAGAATACAGTGATAATTTCACTTCTTTCATGTGTAAATCACAAAACCCTTTTTTTTAAATGCAACATTTTAAAAAAAAGGGTTTTGTGATTTACACATGAAAGAAGTGAAACTATCACTGTATTGTAACAGATGAAAGGCTTAACAGACAATCAATTCTTCAATGTATAATTTCAGTTACATCACACTGCAAATTTTTGCTATAAATTCTGTGTTACGATCGAGCCCTCCACAATCACCTGATGAAGGAGCGTCGCTCCGAAAGCTAGTGTGCTTCCAATTAAACCTGTTGGACTATAACCTGGTGTTGTGTGATTTTTAACATCTTACATCAGGACAGTGTGCATGCCAATATTTGCAAGAAATATCCTGGGATTAGACAAAGATATAATTTTAAAACACAATTTGGAGATGCCAGTGTTGGACTGGGGTGTACAAAGTTAAAAATCACAACACCAGGTTATAGTCCAACAGGTTTCATTGGATGCACTAGCTTTCGGAGCACCGCTCCTTCATCAGGTTGTTGAAGAATGATGAAGGAGCAGCGCTCCGAAAGCTAGTGCTTCCAATTAAACCTGTTGGACTATAACCTGGTGTCGTGCGATTTTTAATTTTAAAACACATTCAACACTGCTATTCCCGTGCTAATTACCTGAAGTAGTTATAGACTTTACCCAGTCCTTTTTGCATATGCCATGTAGGCATTTCCCTTTAAAGAATGAATATGGATCTTAATCCATCACTTGGCGGTGCCTGAGAAGAGGTTCACTAGATTGATTCTAGAGATGGAGAGGTTTATCTTATGAAGAGACACTGAGTAGTTCAGACTTATACTCTCGGGAGTTCAGATGAATGACAGGAGACCCAAGTGAGGTATACAAGATGCTGAAGGGGATCAATAAAGTACATGTAAAAAGGACATTTCCTCATGTGAAGCAATCTGGAACAAAGAGGCAGTGTTTTAAAATGAGGAGTAGCCAATTTAATATAACGATGAAGAAAAATTAATTCTCTCAAAGTTTATGAATCTGTCAAATTCAATATCCAAGTGCTGGGACACGGAGTGAATTTAAGGAGAAGATGGGCTGATATGATGCAGAGCTAGGCTGAGGAGTGGCAGATGGACTTCAACCCTGTCAAGTGTGAGGTTGTCCATTTTGGAAGGAGAAATAAGAATGCGGAATACAGGGTTAACGGTAGGGTTCTTAGTAAGGTGGAGGAGCAGAGGGATCTTGGGGTCTATATTCATAGATCTTTGAAAGTTGCCACTCAGGTGGATAGAGCTTGTAAGAAGGCCTATGGTGTATTAGCGTTCATTAGCAGAGGGATTGAATTCAAGAGTCGTGAAGTGATGTTGCAACTGTACAGGACTTTGGTTAGGCCACATTTGGAGTACTGTGTGCAGTTCTGGTCGCCTCACTTTAGGAAAGATGTGGAAGCTTTGGAGAGGGTGCAGAGGAGATTTACCAGGATGTTGCCTGGAATGGAGAATAGGTCGTACGAGGATAGGTTGAGAGTGCTAGGCTGTTTCTCATTGGAACGGTGAAGGATGAGGGGTGACTTGATAGAGGGTTATAAGATGATCAGGGGAATAGATAGAGTAGACAGTCAGAGACTTTTTCCCCAGGTACAACAGAGTGTTACAAGGGGATATAAATTTAAGGTGAAGGGTGGAAGGTATAGGGGAGATGTCAAGGGTGGGTTCTTTACCCAGAGAGTGGTGGGGGCATGGAATGCGCTGCCTGTGGGAGTGGCAGAGTCAGAATCATTGGCGACCTTTAAGCGGCAATTGGATAGGTACATGGATAGGTGCTTAAGCTAGGACAAATGTTCGGCACAACATCGTGGGCCGAAGGGCCTGTTCTGTGCTGTGTTGTTCTATGTTCTATATGTTCTATGGACAGATCTTTAATTAGCCGTGGGTTGCAGGGTTATGGAGAGCAGAGTTGAGGTTGGCCATGATGGTATTAAATGACAAAGCAGCCTCAGCCTCAAGATGCTGAATTTCCACATGTTCTATTAGTGCAAATCCCAAAAACATCCCATCACCAGACCATCATAATCTCCCAGACCATCCACAACCTCACCATCTGGAGCTCTCCCATCCACAGCCTCCAACCTCAGTCCGGGAAACCCCCCCATGGCCCAGTCGACCTCCTACCCAAAATCCACAAAACCTGACTGCCATGGTCAACCCATCATCTCAGCCTGCTCCTGCCCCACCAAACTCATCTCTGCATACCTTGACACCATTCTGTCTCCCTTAGTTCAGGATCTCCCCACCTACATTCTGGACACCACCAATGCCCTCCACCTTCTCTATGACTTCAGTTTCCCTGGTCCCCAACGCCTCATCTTCACCATGGACATCCAGCCTCTGTACACAACCATCCGCCATGACAAAGGCCTCCAAGCCCTCTGTTCCTTCCTCTCGCGCCAATCCAACCAATACTCTTCCACCAACACACTCATTCGACTGGCTGAACTGGTTCTCATCCTCAACAATTCCTCCAAGTTCTCCTACTTCCTCCAAACCAAAGGGGTAGCCACGGGCACCTGCATGGACCCGGTTGTGCCTGCCTATTTGTTAGGTACATGGAGCAGTCCAGCTCCCGCAGCTACACCAGCACCATACTCCACCTTTTCCTCTACTACAGCGATGACTCTATTGGCACCACTTCATGCTCCCACAAGGAGGTTGAACAGTTCATCAACTTAACTAAACACCTTCCACCCAGACCTCAAGTTTGCCTGGACCATCTCAGATGCCTCCCTCCTCTTCATGGACCTCCCCATCTCCATGTCTGACTCAACACTGATATACACTACAAACCTATGGACTCCCACAGCTACCTGGCTACACCTCCTCCTACTACCTCTCTCTTCTCCTCGCCCCACCCCATTGTAAAACTGCTATGCTTTATTCAGAATTCCTCTGCCAGATCTGCTCCCAGGAAGACCAATTCCACTGCAGAAGATCCCAGATGGCGGCCTCCTTCAAGGACCGCAATTCTCCTTGCCACATGGTCGACGATGCCCGCCAGCGTATCTCATCCACTTCCTGCACCTCCACCCTTGAACCCCATCCCTCCAATAGCAACAAGGACAGAACTTCCCCCGCCCTCACCTTCCATCCCACCAACCCCCAGATACATTGCATCTCCTCGGCCATTTCCGCCACCTAGAAACAGACCCCAGAGATATATTTCCCTCCCTACCATTGTGTGTTTTGGAGAGACCATACCTTCCACACACCCCCCACTCCCCTCCCCCCAAACCCCAATCTACCCTTCCCTCCCACACTTTCCCGTGTAATTGCAAGAAGTGCAAAACCTGCGCCCACACCTCCAGCCTCACCTCCATCCAAGGCCCCAAATGATATTTCCACATCTGACAGATTTACCTGTACTTCCACACGTCACCTACTGCAACCATTGCACCCGATGTGGTCTCCTCTACATTGGGGAGACAGAATGCCAACTTGCGGATCATTTCAAAGAATATTTCTGGGACACCCGCACTAATCAACCCCACTGCCTTGTAGCTGAACACTTCAACTGCCCCTCCCAACTCCAAGGACATGCAGGTCCTGGGCCTCCTCCATCGCCAAATCCTAGACACCTGCCACCTGGAGGAAGAATACCTTATCTTCCACCTTGGGACCCTCCAATCACACTGGATCAGTGTGGATTTCACCAATTTCCCCCCCATCCCAGTCCCAACCGTCCAACTTGGCACCGTTCTCTTTAACCGTCTTACCTGTACATCTTCCTTCCCACCTATCTGCACCACCCTCCTGTCCGGCCTATCACTTTCAGCCCCACCTTCATCTACCTATCAGTTACTTGAACCTGCCCATCTTTGGAATCACCTTAGCAAATATCTTCTTCAATGTCCTCATGGCCTTCACATCCTAATTAGATTAACTTCAAACTGGGCACAATGGTCTAACCAATTTGTAGTGCAGTTGTAGCATAACTGCTACTTTTGTATTCTATTCACTTCTTTAAATAAAAGTGAGGAGCCATCAAATTCCTATTTAAAAACAAAAATGAACAGCATTGCAAATGTGTAAACACTGATATATGTGAAAGACATTTTTTTTCTCTCTGCCTGACAAGAGTATCTGACATTGCCCAATTTTATATCTGAATACTCAAGCCTCAGCACCTTTTAAAGCTTCATCTCTTCATTCATAAATCTTATCTAAATTCATCCTCTTAAAATCCATTACCTCATTTCTCTGCATGAAAGTGTATTTGATTTTGATCAATCTAGGTTGCTTTAACCTTCTTACAGCGGCTTGCATTCCTCCTCAGTTAATTACACACCCCGTTTTTTGCCTCAGTGACGAAATGACATCATTGTACTACACAAATGCAATGGTCAATAATTGTAGCATCAATTAGATAGTTCTCCAGTGGGAGAAAGTGAGGACTGTGGATGCTTAAGATCAGAGTTGGAGTGTGGTGTTGAAAAAGGACAGCTGGTCAGGCAGCATCTGAGCAGCAGGAGAGTCGACGCTTCAAGCATAAGCTCTTCAGGAATCTATTGAAGAGCTTATGCTCAAAACCTTGACTCACCAGCTCCTTGCATGCTGCCTGACCAGTTCTCCTTGCAGTTGCTTGTAAGGAACTCAGTTGTGTTAATATGTTTAAAGAAGTGCAATTAGATTGTAAGACAATGGAAGAAATTGGAAAAGTCGGCCCCTCAGTCTACCTTCATTCAATAAGATCTTTGCTGATTTTCAACCTCAACACCACCTTCAAACTGATCCCCAACAAGCTAAACATTTAAAAATCTAATCAAAATTCATTCATGGCCTTAATATGATCATTGACAAAGCATCTAGACAAGAGATAGAATTCCAAAAATTCCAAATTCAGAGTGAGGAAATTTCTTATCTTAGTACAAATGGCTGCTCCCTTAGCCTTGAACAATGGCCCGACAATTGTATCCATAATCTCAAACCCTCACAGGATTATAGAATCCCTACAGTGTGGAAACAGGCCCTTCAGCCCAACAAGTCCATGCCAGCCCTCCAAACAGCATCCTACCCAAGCCACTTCCCCTACATTTACCCCTGACTAATGCACCTAACGTACACATCCTGAACACTATGGACAATTTAGCATGGCTAATTCACCTAATCTACACATCTTTCAATTGTAGAAGGAAACTAGAGCACCCAGGAGGAAACCCACACAAACAAGGGGAGAATGTGCAAACACCACACAGACAGTTGCCCAAGGCTGGAATCGAATCCAGGTCCCTGGCACGGAGGCAGCAGTGCTAACCACTGAGCCAGCATGCCACCCCAGAGTGGGACAGTGCTGGTCTTTAGTGTTTGAATGAGATCATCGCTCAATCTTCTATACTCCACAGATTAAGGTGATTCCACTATTTCTTCTCAAGATTTTCATCTCCGGAATTGACAAGTGAATCTCTGTGCATCCCATCTAAGGCAAACACATTCTTCCTTGGTCATTTAGATCAAAACAAAATACCACAGATGTATTCTCACTGAATGATGTACAATTGCAGCCATGAGAAAATATTAATTTCATTTTTCAAACACTCCCAGAAGTACATACTTCACAGCCCCCATTATACATCAGCTGACACGTATAAATCCTACAGCACAGAGACAGGCCCTTTGGCCCAAACTGGTCCACGCCGACCAAAATGTCCATCCATGTTAACATCATTCCCTGCACTTTTGCCCATATCCTTCTCAGCCTTTCCTATCCATGCATTTGTCCAAATGCCTTTTAAATGTTGTTAATGTACCAGCCTCAACCAACTCAGCTGGCAACTCATTCCACATGCCTACCACCTTGTGTAAAAAAGTTGCCCCCCAGGTTCCGTTTCATTCTTTGCCCTCTAACCTTAAACTGATGCCCTCTGGTCCTCAATACCTCACCCCTGGGAAAAAGACTGAGTGCATTCCCAATATCTATGCCTCTCATGATCTTATGCACCTACGTGAGGACCCCCCCCACCAGCCTCCTACGCTCTAAAGAAAAAAGTTGAGACTGGTGATGGGAAAAACACAGGTCAGGCAGCATCCAACAAGAGTGAACATTTCAGGCATAAACCCTTCGTCAGGAATGAGACTTGGTGGGCCAGGGGGCTGAGATAAATGAGTGTGGGAGGTAGGTGAGAATGCGATTCTTAGATACCTATTGCATTCTCAGCTACTTCCTCCCCCCAAATTATCGCTCAGCCCCCAGCCCACAAGCCTCATTCTGATGAAGGGCTTATGCCCAAAACATCGATTCTCCTGCTCCTTGGATGCTGCCTGACTTGCTGTGCTTTTCAACACCACATTCTCAACTCTGTCCTTCGGCATCTAGAGTTCTCACTTTCTTCTAAAGAAAGAAGTCCAAGCTTGTCAAACCTCTCCCAATAAACTCAGACCATGGAGTCCAGGCAACATTCTTGTAAATTTCTTCTGCACTGTTTCCAGTTTATTAACATCCTTCCCACAACAAGGTGACCAAAATTGAACATAATACTCCAAGTGCGGACTCACCAACATAGTGTACAACTGCAATGTAACTTCCCAACTTCTATTCTCAGTGCCCTGACTGAAGGCCAGCTTGCCCAAAAGCCTTCTTTCACTGTCCTGTCTACCTGTGACTCCACTTTCAGAGAACTGTGAACCTGAACTCCAAGATTCCTCTGTTCCACTCCACTCCTTAAGGCCCTACCATTCACCATGAAACTCCTACCTTGATTTGACTTTCCAAAATGCAAGACCGCACACTTACTTATGTTAAACTCCATTTGCCATTTCTCAGCCCATGTCCCCAGCTGATCAACATCCTGCTGCAATTTCTGATTATCTTCCTCAGTGTCCGCGATACTGCCTATTTTATTGTCATCAGCAAACTTATTAATCATACCTTGTACATTCTCATCCAAATCATTGATACAGATAACAGTAATGGGCTGTAAGGCACTCCATTAGTCACAGGCCTCCAGTTTGATAAGCATCCTTCCACTATTAACCTCTGCTTCCTACTATCAAGCCAGTTGTGAATCCAATTTGCCAGCTCGCCCTGGATTCCATGTATATAATTTTTAACACCAGTCCGTGTGGAACTTTGTCAAAGACCTTACTGAAATCCATACAGACCATGTCTACTGGCCTGCCCTCATCAACGTTCCTGGTTACTTCAGAGAAATCTAACAAGTTTATGAGGTATGATTTCCCACTCAAGGCCATGCTGACTACTCCTAATCAAACCCTGTCTTTCCAAATACACGTATATCTTATGTTTCGATCTTCTCAAGTAACCTATCCACCACATATGCAAGGCTTACTAGTCTATAGTTCCGAGGCTTTTCTTTGTAGCTCTTCTTGAATAATGACAACAATTCACTATCCTCCAGTCTGCCAGGACCTCACCTGTGCTTAACTTACTGAACCCGTCCAAACTCCTTGCAACCTCAGTACTCCTCAGAGGTGGCTTCCACATTGATTTTGGATCATTAACAAATGGAAATGCATTGTGCTCAGTCCCTTCAACTGTTATTAATATATACTGCATACAGATAATGCAGCAATTCAAATCCTTTCAGCACTCCACAGGAACAGCTTGCTAAAATGAAAATTAGTCATTTATTCCTAGCTTGATTTCTGTCCTTTAATCAATTTCTATTCCTGTTAATATATTATTTTCAATGTATGAACGCGGGAAAACTGGATTGATGAGGGCAGAACGGTAGATGTGATCTATATGGACTTCAGTAAGGCATTCGACAAGGTTCTCCATGGGAGACTGATTAGCAAGGTTAGATCTCATAGAATACAGGGAGAACTAGCCATTTGGATACAGAGCTGGCTCAAAGGTAGAAGACAAAGGGTGGTGGTGGAGTGTTGTTTTTCAGACTGGAGGCCTGTGACCAGTGGAGTGCCACAAGGATTGGTGCTGGGTCCTCTACGTTTTGTCATTTACATAAATGACTTGGATGCGAGCATAAAAGAGGTATACTAAGTAAGGTTGCAGATGACACCAAAATTGGCAGTGTAGTGTACAGCGAGGAGGGTTACCTCAGATTGCAACAGGAACTGGACCAGATGGGCCAATGGGCTGATAAATGGCAGATGGAGTTTAATTCAGATAAATGTGAGGTGCTGCATTTTGGGAAAGCAAATCTTAGCAGGACTTATACACTTCCTGGTAAGGTCCTAGGGAGTGTTGCTGAACAAAAAGACCTTGGAGTACAGGTTCATAGCTCCTTGAAAGTGGAGTCGCAGGTAGATAGGATAGTGAAGGCAGTGTTTGGTATGCTTTCCTTTATTGGTCAGAGTATTGAGTACAAGAGTTGGGAGGTCATGTTGCAGCTGTACAGAACATTGGTTAGGCCACTATTGGAATATTGCGTGCAGTTCTCTATTCCTTCCTCTCGGAACGATGTTGTGAAACTTGAAAGGGTTCAGAAAAGATCGACAAGAATGTTGCCACGTTTGGACGATTTGAGCCATTGGGAAAGGCTGAACAGGCTGGGGCTGCCTTCCCTGGAGCGTCAGTGGCTGAGAGGTGACTTTATAGAGGTTTACAAAATTATGAGGGGCATAGATAGGGTAAATAGGCAAAGTCTTTTCCCTGGGGTCAGGGAGTCCAGAATTAGAAGGCTTGGGTTTAGGGTGAGGGGGCAAAGATACAAGAGAGACCTAAGGGGCAATTTTTTCAGAGAGGGTGGTACATGTATGGAATGAGCTGCCAGAGGAAGTGGAGGAGGCTGGTACAATTGCAACATTTAAGAGGCATTTGGATGGGTATATGATCAGGAAGGGTTTGGAGATATGGGCCAGGTGCTGGCAGGTGGGACTAGATGGGGTTGGGATATCTGGTCAGCATGGACTGGTTGGACTGAAGGGTCTGTTTCCATGCTGTACATCTCTATGACTATGAATGAGTTCTTAAATTGTGCCAACCCCTTCTTGGGGAGCCTTATTTAATGACAAGTGGAAACCAAAACATTCTAATCCCCAAACCCATCATCCGCTGGTTATATTTTTATCCACCTAGTTATATTGCTCCATAGTAAATTGGTCAAATATTTCCTTTTGGAATCAAGTCATAGGTTTATAGAACCACATGATTTACTAAGTGCCCTGATAATACTCCGAGCACTTTTCCTCCTATTGATGTCCTAATTTCTTAAATAACTATTCGATTTGTTATCTTTGTTATGAAATTGAAGGCATGTACTGTATCTTTGAGTGTGAAAGTTGGCAAGCACCTGTCATGTGACTGACTAGCAGGCAGAGTGCGCTGGAGAATTGAAAAATATAACCTTAAGATGTAAACTAAATACCTGAACTGTACTTACAGCAGTTCGAACTTAGGCAGTTTAAAACTATGTCCCAAGATACTAAAACCCAATCGAATTTGAATTTTACTCTTTTGACAACATTGAACCAATGAGACGATCGGATGTTTGGGGTATAAAAAGCAGGCATTTTGGACAGTTAACCAGAAAGGGCACCACCTTCCGCTGTTAGGCAGGCTGTCTGAAAACACTATCAAAAGGTATCTTTTCGTATCTATGCAGAAGACCAAATGACGACCCAGGGAATCTACAAACAGAGGAAGATTGACACCGGGGATGGCAGTCACTCTCTGGTTTTCAAAACTGAGTTGCTGTAAATCTAATAGGGGCTTTATTGGATTAATATATTGTTACAGAGTGGGAGGTAGATAACAAACCATAAAGAGAAATGAGGCTTAGAGTTGTAAATAGCTGTTGCTTAATGTTCACTTTTAGAGTTAAAGAATAAAATTGATACTTTAACAGATTACAAGGCAAGGTGAACTGTTGTGTGTGTTTGGCTAAATTAGAAGGGTTTACCGCCAGTCATAACATCTTAAATCCTTGACATTGTTCCATTTTCTAGGGAATTTTGAGATTACAACCACTGATTACTCTCTGCAGCTACCTCTTTCAGAATTTTAGGATACAGTTCAAGGCATTTCTAACTACGTATTAATTTCTCCCGCATATTTCTTTTAGTAATGATTTACTCTACATTCTTTACTCAAATTAGTCCTTTCTTTATTTGTTATGATTTTTGTGTCTGCTATTATTATGAAGGAAGAAACAATGTTTTAAATATTGCATTGAACTGTGAACAGTACTCTACTCCAAGCATGAGCCAACCGAGGCTTGAGACAGGTTTCTCAAAGTCAGCAGTGATGCAATGGGTCAAATGGGTTCCTTCTGTCTGTAATCTTAGTCTGATGGGAAACAATTTGGAGATGGAGATAAAGATCCAAGGAATGCTTAAGTTTTGAAATCAGCTTGGCTTTGATGAAAGCCACTGATGCTAATTCAGAACTCATGATTTATGCTAGCAAAGTGAACAATTCATCCTCCTTTTTGGGAAGTTAATACCCAATTCCATCTAATGGGGAAGAGATAACCCCCCTAAATTTACTCGAGATATAGGCGTTGCCGGCTGGGAGTCAAAGAGTGCAGTGCTGGAAAAGCACAGCCAGTCAGGCAGCATCCGAGGAACCTGCACCTCGGATGCTGCCTGACCAGCTGTGCTTTTCCAGCGCAGCACTCTTTGACTCTAATCTTCAGCATCTGCAGTCCTCACTTTCTCCCCATTGCTGGTTGGAGAAATTGTACTTCAGGACCTGACTGTCAGCTTGCTTGTTAAACTGCTGCAGCACTCTGGGTATAGTTAAGTCATGGCCAAGTAGATAGCATTCCAACACATCAATTCAGTTCAGTTTCTTGTCAGTGCTAACCTCCAGGATGTTGATAAGACCATAAGACATAGGAGTGGAAGGCCATTCGGCCCATCGAGTCCACTCCGCCATTCAATCATGGCTGATGCGCATTTCAGCTCCACTTACCAGCGTTCTCCCCTTAGCCCTTAATTCCTCGAGACAACAAGAATCTATCAATCTCGGCCTTGAAGACATTTAGCGTCCCGGCTTCCACTGCACTCCGTGGCAATGAATTCCACAGGCCCACCACTCTCTGGCTGAAGAAATGTCTCCGCATTTCTGTTCTGAAATGACCCCCTCTAATTCTAAGGCTGTGTCCACGGGTCCTAGTCTCCTCGTTTAACTGAAACAATTTCCTAGCATCTACCTTTTCCAAGCCATGTATTATTTTGTACGTCTCTATTAAGTCTCCCCTTAATCTTCTAAACTCCAACGAATACAATCCCAGTATCCTCAGCCGTTCCTCATATGTTAGAGCTGTCATTCCAGGGATCATCCGTGTGAATCTCCGCTGGACACGTTCCAGTGCCAGTATGTCCTTCCTGAGGTGTGGGGACCAAAACTGGACACAGTACTCCAAATGGGGCCTAACCAGAGCTTTATAAAGTCTTAGTAGTACATCTCTGCTTTTATATTCCAACCCTCTTGAGATAAGAGACAACATTGCATTCGCTTTCTTAATCACGGACTCAACCTGCATGTTTACCTTTAGAGAATCCTCGACTAGCACTCCCAGATCCCTTTGTGCTTTGGCTTTATTAATTTTCTCACCATTTAGAAAGTAGTCTATGCTTTTATTCTTTTTGCCAAAGTGCAAGTCCTCGCACTTGCTCACGTTAAATTCCATCAGCCATTTCCTGGACCACTCTCCCAACCTGTCGAGATCCTTTTGTAGCCTCCCCACTTCCTCAGTACTACCTGCCTGTCCACCTAACTTCGTATCATCGGCAAACTTCGCTAGAATGCCCCCGGTTCCCTCATCCAAATCATTAATATATAATGTGAACAGCTGTGGCCCCAGCACCGAACCCTGCGGGACACCGCTCGTCACCGGCTGCCATTCTGAAAAAGAACCTTTTATCCCAACTCTCTGCCTTCTGTTAGACAGCCAATCCTCAATCCATCCCAGCAGCTCACCTTGAACACCATGGGCCCTCACCTTGCTCAGCAGCCTCCCGTGTGGCACCTTATCAAAGGCCTTTTGAAAGTCTAGATAGACCACAGCCACTGGGTTTCCCTGGTCTAACCTACTTGTTACCTCTTCAAAAAATTCCAACAGGTTTGTCAGGCATGACCTCCCTTTACTAAATCCATGTTGACTTGTTCTAATCAGACTCTGCTCTTCCAAGAATTTAGAAATGCTCATGTCATTGAACATCAAGGAGTGGCTGTCATTTGCTCTGTTTGAAATGGGTATTGCCCGGCATTCCTGTGAAGCTAATATTATTTGCCATTTATCAGCTCAAGTACGGATGTTGCTCAAGTCTAGCATTCAGACAGCCGTTGAATTGCAAATGGTTCGGAACATTGTTTAGTCTGTGAACATCACCACTTTGACTTTGTGCTATAGGGGAGGTCACTGGTTAAGGATGTGAAGATATTCGAGTCTAGGGCAGTACCTTGATAATCTCTTGCAGAGATCTCCTGGAGTGGAGACGTCTGACTTCCAAAAACTTTGCAACAGACGCAATTCCAACCAGAGGAGTGTTGTTCCTCCCTGCCCTCTATTCCTATTCACTTCAGTTTTGTTTAATATAATCTGTCAATCATTATACTTCGCTCATTCTGGGGTGTTTTGTTTCCAATATTATTCTCTTAAAATAAAAATTTGGCTGAACAAAAAAAAAGGTATGAGCACAAACAATTTATCATCATTTCTAAAACAAGGTCTAATCGGTTTTTGGGTTACTGTAATTACACAATATCCTACCTACTGGAGTACCAAAATTTGACTATCAAAACAGTCCATAAGTGAATTCAGTAATGACATAATTAGATTTCCCTCGGAAACATCTGCAAATGCTAATTTACTTGATTGATGGTTGGTAAATGGTTCCTTTAAGAGGTAGAGTGCTGTAGGACTGCACCTTTAGAATAGAGGAGAAAATATGGTTGTGACATAGACAAATTGAAAGCAAAACAGCTGGCTGACGCTGAAAAGCTCACCAATCTTGTTTGCGATGGTTTCAGACAACACAACATATTGCCAAAACCAGTAGTCAGGTGATCTGAACGTCAATAGGTACAAATATATAAATGTCTGTGCAACTCGGGCAAGCAAGGATTCATTTCAGTCATCAAACTCAATCCACTCATCAACTCTCACAAACTGATATTGTTGCAGACCCAGTCTAACTTCCAGTGGAATACAGTGACAGTGTAAATAAGACCCTCAGCAAGAGCAGAAAAACGCTGACTCATTCAAGGCTTACATCACTGTGGAATCTGTCATCGAAGCCAAGTGATCCCCTCAACAAGTGAGATCCAAGTGCTAAAGCTCTGAATGCACGAGGATCCACTCAATATAAAAATCCAAAAGACTGCAAGACAGTACACGGACAACAGATACAACTTTGCTAGAAAATTCAGCTGTCCTTCAACACAGGGACACAAAGGGATCAAAAGGCAGCAAGTTAATCAATAAAGAACTCTAACCCATCCAGACAGCCCTTCACCGTACCACCTCCATTCCCTAAACCACTGCTCTAACTCCCCTCTCCAAATGCGATAAAGACAGACTCCCCCCTTGCCTCCCCTACCATCCCATCAGTCTCTGCATCTAGTGCATCATCCTTAAACTCCACCAACTCCAAGCAGACGCCCCCCCCCCCCCCAACCCCAGAACATTTTCCCCTCCCCAGTCCTCACCGACTTCCGCAAGGACTGTTCCCTTTGCCAACCCTTTGTTTGCGCCACACTCCCACCAATCCAGCAGCCCCCCCCCTCAAAAAACCCTGCAACCACATAAGATGCAACACCTGCTGGTGCACCACCCTCACCTCCAACCAGGGCCCAAACAGTCCTTCCAGGTGACAGAGGTTCACTTGCCTCTCGCCCGACTTAGTTTACTTCATCAGATGCACCGATGTGATCTTCTCTACAATGGAAGACCAAACAAAAACTTAGGGAGCGGTTTGTCGAGCATCTCAGCCAGGCTCCCGGGGCCACCCATTTTAATTCCCCTTCCCATTCCCTTTCAGGCATGATCATCCTCAGCGTCCTCCATTGCCACTACGAACCAAACCGCAAATTGGAGGAACACCTTATCTTCACATGGGCAGCCTACAGTCCGGAGCACTCAACACGGCTCTCCAATTTCAAATGACTTTCCTTCCCATCCCCTGATTCACTTCCCAGCTCTGTCCCTCCCTTCCACCAACCTGATTCATTCCTCCCATTAACCAACATGTTCGTACTCCTGCCAGTCTTCACCTAACCCCACTTTGCCACCCTGCCCTGCCATCCCCTTTACCTGCATCTCCCCCTACACCCACCCCTCGTCCTGTAGTGTTGCACTGGAAACAGCGACTTCTCCACCTGCTGATGCTGCCTAGTTTGCTGTGTTCTTCCAGCCTCCTGCCTCAAAAACAAAGGCAGGGGAAATTATTATTAACAGTAAAAAACAGTTGTACACTTGGGTGAAAAATGACCATAAGCTATATTCCAGGAAGGCCAATGTCACTACACAATCTCTAGACACCATAGAAAGCCAGCCCGTTATTGCGCAGCTGAATATTAACTCAACAGTGGAACTGCTTAGGAATACTGGTGATTTGTTTGCCATGGACAAAGCTCCCAGTGAACACGTAACAAACTCAAAATAGAAATCCAGCACCCTCTTGCAGCTCGCACACAAACTTCTGTATCTCTAATTGAGGGAGGAGGCAATTCCTCAGAATTTGCTGATATGAAGATTGCAACCTTGTACATGGACAAAGGTAACCACAATAACTGCAAATAAGGCAAGCTCTGTTGAGCATTGAGGGAAACTTACTTGCCCATGCGGCTCGTCAGATTGCAAATCCTGGCTGGATGCATCTACCCCAAATCTCAGAGTGGTTTTAGAACTGGAATATTTACAATTAAGAGCAACTGCAAGAGAAACAAAGGAGACCTTGAGATATTGCCTTCAGCAATCTCACCAAGACATTCAACTATGTAAGCTGCTGGAGTAAATTAGCTGCTCACTGAAGCTGTTCAACATGACCTGCTCTTTCCATGAAAATACAATAAGTTCAGCTATGACAGGGCAATGTGGGAACTCAGATCTGCGGGCTGTGTTGCGGAACTGGCACTCTGTTTGCCTCAGTGCAGAGGGTGTCTACTCACATGCCAGAACTGATGGAAAGCTATTCAGCCTTGCTCATCTGAGATCCAAACCAAAAAGGTGTGCCAAGTGCTCAGCAGAGCTGCTCAACATCGATGATGCCGCAATAATATTCCACACTGAGGAACACCTGCAATAACAAGTGGACAGGCACTCTCACACCTGTAAGAGGAGTTTGTTTTGACTATCAGAATCCAAAAGACAAACGTTATGATCCAGTATGTTAACATACCATCTTGTCAGTACTGACAATGTGACACTAAAGTTTATTGATTGCTTCACATACCTACACTCCACAATCACCTGCAAACTGAACCTACAAATGTGGAAAAATGCCCAAGTTCACAAAAATCTGGACAAATCCAAATGAGCAAATCACCAGCCTATCAATGTACTTGTGATCATCAAGAGACACTCAACAATAACCTGCTCACTGACATTCAGTTTAAATTCAACCAGTCACTCAGCTCCGGACCTCATTACAACCTTGGTCCAAACATGGACAAAACAGCAGTACTACAGAAGCGAAGCAAGAATAACTTACCTTGACAGCAAGGCAGCATTTTAGATTTGGTTTCAAGTATAGAAGTACAGGAGCACAATGAGAGGTGTGTAATGTCACCTCACAAGGTACAAAAGTAGTCAAAGAAATAAAGTTTAAAAGCTTAATCATTATCTTCATAGAATAAGTGGAAAAATAAAGAAATAAAGCTAAAAGTTCAACAGTCTGCATCCTCTGCTTAGCTTGCTCTCCAGGAGGCCACAGCTGTCAGTTCTCGATGTCACCGCTGGTACCAGGGTAGCTCCCTCACTGCTCACTCTTCCTGCTCTGGGCCACGATGCCATCACTGCTGCTAAAGCTGCCTGCTGCCCAAAATCCTCCTGCCTCCGGAACATGCCCAGGCAGGACCCTCTCGCACCCCGGGTTTAGAGACCAGACTAAGACATTGCTGTGCCAGGCTGAGACACTGGGGGGGGGGGGGGGGGGGGGGGGTTGTTGTTGCTCTATGCTGGTTGCAATCATACCTCACATAGCAGAAGATTGTTGCAGCTGTTGGATGTCATCATCTCAGCTCCATGATAGCAGTGCAGACATCCCTCAGCATCAAGTCTTAGACACAACCAGTGTCAGCTTCAACAGATCTTCATAAGGTCAGAAGTGGAGTTATCCCAGATCCAACCTTCCAACGTGGCACTGCCCTCTTGATGTCCTATCTTCCTTCTCATCTATCCACTCTAACCTATCATCACCCTCAGCTTCATCTACCTATCACCTTCCAAGCTACCTTCTTCCAATCCCCTCCCATTTATCTCTCAGCCCTTTTGGGGCCCCCTCACCACATTCCAGATGAAGGGCTTATACCCAAACCGTCAATTCTTCTGCTCCTCGGATGTTGCTTGACCTGCTGTGCTTTTCCAGTGCCACACTTTAACTGTGCCAGACAACTGCCAAGCAATGATGATCGCTGACAAGCAAGAATCTAATCAACTTCCCATGACACAATTCCATCACAGAATTCCCACAATCAATATCCTGCAGCTTACCAGTGACCAAAACTGAACTGGATCTATCACAAACATTTTCCTGTACGACTATATCACCAACCACCAGCTCAGCACTGGTTATTTCCTTGATGGATAGTCATTAGGATTTCAAATTCTGAACTACCCAAAATCTGGCCACCTTCAACAAGGCATGGGTTAGGAACGTGAAGGAAGCCTCTCCAATTGTTGAGGAATGCAGTTCCAACATACTTAAGCAGCTTTTGAACCAGCGTGGTCGATATATACCCTGTCCAAAACCTTAAAAAATATCAAAACATCAACACAGTGGCAATATACACCATCTGCACGATGCATGTCAGTATTTCATCAGGACTCCTCTGACAGCATCTTACAAACATGCATCTTCAACCAGCTAGAAAGACAACTGCAGCAGAAACATGGGAACGCTACCTGCAAGTTCACCTCCAAGCCACTTCTTATCCTGACTTGGAAATACATTGTTGTTCTTTCATTGTCAGATCAAAATCTTGGAACTTCCTGACATCACTGCGGACGATGTTACATATGTGGACCATAGTGGATCAAGAAGCCAGCCCAATAATACATTCTCAGTTAGCTACGTGCAATAAATTCTGGTCAGCCAATGTGTGGAACAACAGCAACCTGACTGAGAACACCAAATGCAAGACAACACGTTAAACTGAAGGAAAGGCTCACTGGTTTCCACATTTGTTGCCTGAGTCATATCCAAGGCAGATCTTAGTAGGAGAAGGTCATCAATTGAGTTTTCAAGCATGTACTAATATCATCAGCAAACATTAATTGCTAACAAACAATGTCCGCTCTGGCACAACCATGTTCATCAGGTGGATAATGGCTGCCATGCAAAAGACCTTCTGTATGGTGAACCAGCCACAGGGTCACGACCTCAGGAGATATGCAGATTGTGGACATTGATGATAGAGCAAAAGTCACTGATGAAAGCCTGCAACCTCTGTAGTTTGACTGACTGGAAGGGCATTGGAAGCAGAAATAAGCAGGTCAGCTGGCCAAAAGCCCAGAGAAAACAGTAGCCAGTGAACCACATACTTCTCAGCCAAAGATCTTCATCTGCAACATGAGGCAGAATAAATTATGCCAGTGTGGGACTTATCGGGTGATGCTGAACAGAATTGACCACCATGACAACCAATTGTCCAAAAGGATGGGACTGCTGCCATCCTCAAAACGTTTCCCAAGTGATGGAATAATTACATTTTCATTCATGCAAAAGATAAAATACAGATGTCAAAATCTAAAATACAAATTTAGAACTCCGCGAATACTCAGATTAGACAGCACAACCATAACTGAGCTGAAACTCTAACATCTGTTTTACTTATTAATATTGCATGAATTGTTGAGTGTTTCTTGGATTTCCTGTTTATAGATTAAAGATCTAAGCAGGCCTAGAAGTCATCCAATTCAGGAACTTCAGCATTCAAAACTTAAGCAAGCGATTACTAGAAAGTTTTGTATTCCATCCAGTTGGGTGATGGGCTTATGCTGTTGAACAGTGAAGTAAAGAAAAACAATGGGAGGGTATTTTGCAGAGGAATTTCATACAAGATTGGAGCATACACTGCGACGGACGAATGGGGTGGGAAGTGGGAATTGAAATGGCATGGGATACAAGACAAAGAACCTCAAGTATAAAGTGTACATTTAGTTTAAAGGAACTTCAGAATCAGTTAATTTTCACTTCAGTTTATTGTAATATTACAATTTGCTTCCTCTAAAACTATGTAATTAAAATAAATGCACATTCAGCATTTTTAGTTCAAGGCTGGAGCATTAAGAAATATTCAAATGAAACTCTAGTTATTATCACTTACCATCTTCACTCCTCTAAAAAAAGGCTCTGAGGTAGAGTTGGCTGCACCAGCAGACGGAGGTGTTGGAGGTACCTTATTACGAATTCCAACACTCGTCAGAAGACAAGCAATTGCTGCAGGCACGGCGTACACTATCATCTGAAAATCAAAAAGAACTTCATTCAGAATATATTCTCTCTGGAGCATACTAGGAGCATTCTAAATTATAATTAGGATGATCAACATCAAGATTTTTGTGTGCGCTTACCAATACTGGCATTGAAGATGGCTTCTTCACCAACATTGGAGAAAGTATATTGGCAAAGAGAATACCCAACGGATTGGCTAGATAGTCAGATAGGAAACAAAATTCAATTATGACATAGCAACTGTGGTGTTACATTTTGTAGAGTCAGAGTTACACATCACGGAAATAAATCCTTGGGTCCAACAACTCCCATTTGCCAGCATTTGGCCCATAAAGCTCTAAATCCTTCCTTGTACCCCATTCAGATGCTTTTTAAATGTCGTATTTGTACTCACCTCCACTACTTCCTCGAGCAACTTATTCCATATACACACCATCCCCTGTTTGAAAAGGTCATTGCTCAGGTCCCCTTTAAATCTCTACCCTCTAATTTTGGATTCCCCTATCCTGGGGAAAAGACCTTGGCTGCTCACCCTGTCTGTGCCCCTCATGATTTTATAACTCTTCGAGAGAGTAGTATATGAATAGGAAGGATTTAGAGGGATAGGAGCCAAGTGCTTTCAAATAGGACGGGATTAGGTTAGGATAGGTGGTTGGCATGGACAAGTTGGACTGAAGGGTCTGTTTGCATGCTGTACATCCCTATGCTTCAAATGACTGAGCCATGGCTGAAAATCAGGTCAAACTGGGCTACCATGCATATTATGAAAAAACTTTAACATCTAGCACATACATGGGAGAAGCATGGCTTGATTTAAATTATACAACCCTAATGGGTTTCAACTCTTAAATTTGGTGTGATAAACAGTTCTCAATACTCTAATTGAAGCCTCATTTGTGTTTCATACATTCACCAAAATTTCCCTGTTCTTGCATTCTTTGGCTTGACCAATCCATCAAAGCATGCTATAGTAAACAACAAACAACAAATGCAGATCTCAAACAAAAATTGAAATTGCTAGAGAAACTCAGCAGGTCTGGAATCATTTGTTAAGAAAAAGCAGAGTTCACATTTTGAGGGTGAAGAAGGATCACTTCAACACATTCTGCATGTCTTTTGCAAACTCTTATAAAAGGTAGTTAGGTGTTTACCCAGATGGCTGGCTAAAGCTTATATCTATTCCATAGAAATCCAAATGAAAAGTCACTAATTTTTTTTGAAAGATGGATCACATACGTTCTATGCCAAACTCACCCATTGATGAAATCATGTTTGCTGTTGCTCTCTGTTGTTCAGGAAACCAAATAGCAGCCACTTTTGTTGGAGAAAACAGAACCAAAGGTTGTGCCAAAGCACCAAGAGTCTGGCCCACCATCAGGAGAGGAAATTTCCAGCTTTCTTGAGGTATGAAGTCAGCAACGCTTAAGAGTTGCATGGCACAACCAGCCAAGTTCAGCCATGAGCTCAGAATCAGCTACATACAGAAAATAAGAGGGATTACTAAATGATTAGATGGTAGTCAGTTGGTACTTCTGTGTATATGCAGTGGAATACTTTTCCACTATTTTGGGCACATCTACAGATATCCTCGTTTTCAATCCCTGCTTGCTCAAATTATGTTGTCAAGAATAAATTCAGTCATCTTTACAACCTCTGATCATCCATGGAAATAATCTTACATCATTGAAAGCAAACTGGCTTAATGTAAATAAATTACACTTCATTAGTAGTATTCAGGAACTATATAATGATCATATAGCTCAATAGAATTCATGTTTTTAACATTAACTTTACTTGAGCAGCATCTGTGTATAAGCACCATCTATTTCCAACAGAGGACTCACACCTGCAATTTAGGTTTTGTTGGGAAACACATTTGAAAATTAATTGGGCATCGGGGTCCCTATGCTCTTCTACCATACAGTCATAGACATCAAATTTAAAAAAATTGTTGCTCATTCAAATAAACAGACTCTCAGGCCGACTAGAGGGATTGAACACATGGATCATCACATGCCAGTGCAAAGAGTGACCTCCAACTAAGGAATTGGCTCTTCAGTTATGTCATACAATTTGAAAGTTCTTTTGAAGGCGAAATGTAGATCCAGTAACCAACCTCAATTCACACCATCATTGGCATTAATTGTCTTATTTCTAGTCAGTTGATTATTTTGAATTTCTGGATTGTTTAATCCTTTGTCCAATTCTTTCCTGTTCCTTAGAGTGGTGTGCAAAGTTTTGGCCCAAAAGTTTTAATGGGGACTGTGAGATTAGCAGCAGAGGGTAGGAAGTGGATCAGATTAACTCACTGTACATCAATACAAATTACCGAAATGCAACCAAATAAACGTTGTTAGAAAGCTTTGCTCAGAGCTCAAAAGCTCAGAACTCTTAGAAGGTGTGATCAGTTGTAGTCTAAGAAAATGCAGAATCCCTGTGGTATATTCCAAAGCAACAAGTTTGACCACCAAATTTATGTATATATGTAAACAGTAAAACAAACACACAATCCAAAAGGATTGAGCAGGGTAAACTCTGGAGAGGGGAGTAGGACTTGTTTATCACTGTATTTAACTGAAGAAAACTGCTATCAAAGTTGTTACACACCTAGCTATGTCAGTAAGTCAGAGAGACATGGAGATAATATAAAACTTACCGACGTTTTAAGTCCAAGCATGTCTAGTATCCACGTTGTCCAAAAACCAAAGGGAACACCAACAATGAGGTAGATCATCGATAGCCAATTGACTTGATCCATGGAAATATGGAAATACCGAGCTGTTTGGTCCGCAATTGGAGCGAATGTCAACCAACACTGAAATAATCAGGAATAGTTACGTACAGACCTACTCTTGCAAAGTGCATTTCACAAAGTGAATGCAAATGACAGCATCAGAAGACACTGTCAGACAATTACATAGCATTAAAACACCATTTCCTAGTTTTGTGCTTCCAGCTGTTACAAGTTGGATTCTAGGCTGAAACCTGTCTTGATAGATCAAAATTTGTTTTTGTTATTTAGTAAAGTGGTCTTTCACAAACAGAAGCCTAGAATGCTACAGAAATGGTTTTAGCCATAAAACAGACAATCTTATTACATAAAAGCAAGAAACAACTGAACCAAGCAGTTTACATATAACAATTGGAAAAATTTTGAAACATTCAAAATACAATCCTGTCTATTCAAACAGCACCATTTTACAGTACTCAAAACCAAAGAGAACTCAATTCTGTACCACATGTATAGGTTTTAATTTTACTGTAGCTTCAATTCCCTAACTTGAGTTTTGTAGCTTCATCCTTGATTACCACACAACTCATTTTAGAATTGCTTAGCTTTTAATAGCCCCTCAGGTTTCTAACCAAACATTTCAAGTATGGAAATTTCAAAATAAAAGCTCAATAAAGTTAAGCAATTTTCTTACTTTTATGAACTAGTTTCTCCAAGGGAAAGGAGCTATTTCAAAAACTAACTTCAATTATGACCTTCAAGAAGAAAAAGCTCTAAAGTTATGGATTTTTCCAAAAGGTGGGGGAAAAAGCTCCAGATTCTTCTAAATTGAAAGCAAGTTAATGCCCTTAAATATTGACTTCGTCCACTTGTAAAACTCTCACAATGCAAACAAATTTCCATTTTATCCTCAAGGCACCATCTCTCATATTAATTTAAAAGATCCCAACTCCAGAAATACTAAACAAGCTGAGCATTAAATCCCCTCACTCACACACAAAAATCCACATGCCACTGTGTTCAAAATATCAACTCTAAAATAAATTGGACATAGGAACTAAGAACAGGAGTAGGTAGTTCATCCTTTGAGCCAGCTCCGCCACTTAACATGATCATGGCTGATCTTAGAGTCAGATGTACAGCACAGAACTTGTCCCTTCAGTCCAACTTGTCCATGCTAACAAGGTATTAGACCATAAGACATAGGAGTGGAAATAAGGCCATTCGACCCATCAAGTCCACTGTCATTTAATCATGGCTGAAAGACATTTCAACTCCACTTACTCGCACTCTCCCCATAGCTCTTAATTCCTTACGAAATCAAGAATTTATCAATCTCTGCCTCGAAGACGTTTAACGTCCCAGCTTCCACTGCACTCCATGAGTGAATTCCACAGGTCCACCACTCTGGCTGAAGAAAGTCTCAAATCCATTCTAAATTTAGCCCCTCTACTTCTAAGGCTATGCCTATGGGTCCTAGTCTCCCCACCGAATGGAAACCACTTCCCAGTATCCTTTCTAAGGTATGTATGATCTTAAGTTTCTACTAGATCTCACCTCAACCTTCTAAACTCTAATGAATACAATCTCAGGATCCTCAGCCGTTCATCGTATGTTAAGCCTACCATTCCAGGATCATCCGTGAGAATCTCCGCTGGACATGCTCCAATGCCAGTAGGTCCTTCCTGAGGCGTGGGGCCCAGAATTGGACATAGTATTCTAAATGGGGACTAACTAGAGCGTTATAAAGACTCAGAAGCACACATCACTGCTTTTATATTCCAACCCTCTTGAGATAAATGACATTATATGCACTTTCTGAATCATGGACTCAAACTGCAAGTTAACCTTTAGAGAATCCTGGACTCGTACGCCCAAATCCCTTTGTACTTTTGCTTTATGAATTTTCTCACCGCTTACAAAATAGTCCATGCCTGTATTTTTTTTTCATACCCCCCAGAGTGCAAGACCTCACATTTGCTCACGTTAAATGTCATCAGCCATTTCCTGGACCTTTTGCAAGGTTTGTGAAGGTTTGTAGCTCATGTTGCAGTTTAGGGTGTAGGTTTGATATCCAGACGTTTCATTACCTGGCTAGGTAACATCATCAGTAGCGACCTCCAAGTGAAGTGAAGCTGTTGTCTCCTGCTTTCTATTTATATCTTTCTCCTGGATGGGGTTCCTAGGGTTTGTGGTGATGTCATTTCCTGTTCGTTTTCTGAGGGGTTGATAGATGGTATCGAGATCTATGTGTTTGTTTATGGCGGTGTGGTTGGAGTGCCAGGCCCCTAGGAATGCTCTGGCATGTCTTTGCTCAGCCTGTCCCAGGATAGATGCGTTGTCAAAACCATGGACAAAACAAGATAGAAGAGACATTTAACATCATCAACAACACCCTCACAGGTATAAAATTCACCAAGGAGGAAGAAGCCGAAAACAAACTCGCATTCCTGGATGTCACAGTCAAAATAAAAAACAACGGAGAACTACAAACCTGCATATACAGAAAACCGACAAACACTGACCAAATACTAACTACACCAGCAACCATCCCAACACACACAAACAAAGCTGTATCAGAACACTATTCCAAAGAGCCACCACACACTGCAGCACAGATTAAGATTAGATTACTTACAGTGTGGAAACAGGCCCTTCGGCCCAACAAGTCCACACCGCCCCGCCGAAGCGCAATCCAACCATACCCCGACCCCTACATTTACCCCTTACCTAACACTGCAGGCAATTTAGCATGGCCAATTCACCTGACCTGCACATCTTTGGACTGTGAGAGGAAACCGGTGCACCCGGGAGGAAACCCACGCAGACACGGGGAGAATGTGCAAACTCCACAGAGTCAGTCGCCTGAGGCGGGAATTGAACCCGGGTCTCTGGCGCTGTGAGGCAGCAGTGCTAACCACTGTGCCACCGTGCCGCCCACAACTTCAGAAAACAGAGGAGAACCACCTACACAACGTATTCAAGAAGAACAGATACTCAAAAATTACAGTGTGCAGATTCCTCAAGAACAAACCACGACAAGCAGACCAAACACAGCCAGAAGCCTAACCACCTTACCATACATCAAATAAGTTTCAGAAATGATAGCCAGACTAAGACCCCTCGGAATCCTAGTAGCACACAAACTCACCAACACAAACAAAAACTAACAAACTTAAAAGACCGAGTATAACCCATGGACAAAACCAACGTCATCTACAAAATTCCATGCAAGGACTGCCACAAACACTACGTAGGACAAACAGGAAGAAAGTTAGCCACTACACGAACACCAGCTAGACACAAAAAGACACGACCCTCTCTCCCTCGCAGCCCTACACACGGATGAAAAAAACCACCATTTCGACTGGGACAACACATCTATCCTGGGACAGGCTAAGCAAAGACATGCCAGAGAATTCCTGGAGGTCTGGCACTCCAACCACAACGCCATAAATATGCCATCTATCAACCCCTCAAAAAACTAACAGGAAATGACATCACCACAAACCCCAGGAACCCCATCCAGGAGAAAGATATAAATAGAAAGCAGGAGACAACAGCTTTGCTTCACTTGGAGGTCGCCACTGATGATGTTACCGAGCCAGGTAATGAAACATCTCAGTGAGCAAACCGACACCCTATTTCCTGGACCATTCTGCTAAACTGTCCAAATCTTTTTGCAGCCTCCCCAACTCCTCAGTACTACCTGCCTGTCCACCTAATTTCCTATCATTAGCAAACTTCACCAGAATGCCTCCAGTGCCTTCATTCAGATCATTAATATATAAAGTGAACAGCTGCGGCCCCAACACTGAACCCTGCCTAATCTAGCCCCATTTGCCAGCCCTTGGCCCATACCCCTCTAAACCCTTCCTATTCATATACCCATCTGGATGCCTTTTAAATGTTGTAATTATACCAGCCTCCACCGCTCATTCCATACACATACCACCCTCTGAGTGAAAAACATTGCCCCTTAGGTGTCTTATATTTTTCCCCCCTCACCCTAAACCTATACCCTCTAGTTCTGAACTCCCTTATCCCAGGGAAAAGACCTTGTTTATTCACCCTACCCATAATTTTATAAACCTCTATAAAGGTCACCCCTATGCCTTCGATGCTTCAGGAAAAACAGCCCTTGCCTATTCAGTCTCTCCCTAAATCCTCCAACCCTGGCAATATCCTTGAAAATCTTTCCTTTCAAGTTTCATAACATCTTTCCGATAGGAAGGAGACTAGAATTCCATGCAACATTCCAAAAATGGCCGAACCAATGTCTCGTACAGCCACAAGGTAATCTCCCAACTCCTATACTCAATACTCTGATCAATAACGGAAAGCACACCAAACGCCTTCTTCATTATCCTATCTGTGACTCTACTCTCAAGGAACTATGAACTTGCACTCCAAGGTCTGTGTTCAGCAACACTCCCCAGAACCTTACCATTAAGTTTTTTTTTTATAGATATTTTTATTAGAAATTTAACATTTTTACAAGTTTACAAAAATAAACAAAACTCTCAGATATAAACATTGATATACAATTAGCTCAAATATACAATAGCCAAAATTTGACAAAAAAAAAACAAAACAACAAAAAAAACCAAAAAGAAAAAAAAAACAAACAAAACTCAACTATCTACTAATCTAACCTACAACTAACCAGGGTGTATATTTAAGTCTCTTACATGCTCGGGATGTGTTAGCATCAGATATGATAAAACCCGTATTCGTGCGGGATTCCTCCCCCGAGGGGCCGCGGACCAGCCAGGTTTGTAATCTCACTTAAATAAAAGCCCTTGTTAGGATAGCCGAAATATCTGTATTTATGTAATTCAAAAAGGGCTGCCATATTTTATAAAATAATTCGGTCTTTCGGTGCACCATATTTGTAAGGAAGTCAAGGGGAATACATTCCATAATTAGTCTGTGCCAATTTGAAAGTCCAGGGGGGCCCTCCGCCACCCAGTTCATCAAAATATTTTTCCTTGCACAGAAAGAAAGAATAGAAAATAGTCTCTTCCCGTACGTGTCCAGGGAGGGAAAGTTCGAAAAGCCCAAAAGGAGAGATACGGGGTCCACTTTTATTTCCGTTCCTAAAATTTCTGTCAGGGTACTTGCTACTTTAGTCCAATATCTACAGATCTTATGACAGGTCCATAAGCAATGTACAAGAGTGCCCACCTCTATTTTGCATTTAGGACACATTGGAGATGTTCCTGCCTTAAATTTTGCCAATCGAACCGGTGCTATATGGGCCCTATGAAGTATCTTCAGCTGGATAGCCTGGGTTCTGTTACAAATAGTAATTCTTCTAGCATTTTCCCAGATATCATTCCACGTTTCTGTGGAGATTTCTAGTCCCAGATCCTGATCCCATGTTCTAAGCAGATTATCCATATCTCCCGATACTTCATCATGTAGTAAATGATAAATATTACTGACGGAAGATACCCCCACTGGTCGTAGGACACTACATTCTCTATCGGATTTATAAAGACTATCTAATAACGTAGTCTTCTTCTGTATAAAATCTCGAATTTGGAAGTATCGAAAGAGGTCTCCATTGGGTAATCCGAATTTCTGACGCAGCTGTCCGAAAGACATCAGGACCCCATCTTTAAATAAATCCCCGAGACATGAGATACCCCTGGATCTCCAGAGTTTAAAAGTGGCATCTGTTAACCCCGGTTGGAATCCCCATGCTCCCACTATCGGTGCATAGGGGGATGTTTTATGTGAATTACCCTCATTTTGCCGCATTATATTCCAAGCCTTGATTGTATTCAGTATTATAGGGTTTTTACAGTGATCTGTAATGATTTTCCTCTTGTCTGAGAATAAAAGGTTAATAAGTGGGTATTTTACTTGAGAAGCCTCGATGTCCAACCAGATTGATTGTGGATCAGACAAGACCCAATCAGCTATGTAACTTAATAGGGAACTTAATTGATATTTCCTAAAATCTGGGAAGTCCAATCCACCCCTTGCCTGTGGAAGCTGTAGCTTCTTCAGCTTAATGAGGGGCCGCCTATGATTCCAGATAAAGGAACTCAGCCAGCCGTATAATTTACATAAAGCCGTCCTCGGCAGCATCACCGGAAGCATTCTCATAGGATATAGGAGACGGGGCAGGATATTCATTTTGATTAATGCTATTCTACCCAACCAGGAAATTGGCAGGTCTCCCCATCGCTGGAGGTCCTGCCTTATCCTTTCCAATAAATACACAAAATTAGCCTTATACAACTGACCAAATACTGGAGTAATAAAAATGCCTAAATATAAGAAACCCTCCAGGGACCAGCGAAAGGGAAAAAGGGAACCGTCCGCTAAGCGGGGTATCACAGCAAGGCCACCCATTGGCATAGCCTCCGATTTTGAAAAATTAATTTTATAGCCTGAGAATGCACTAAATGTATTAATAACTTGGATTAAGCGAGGTACGGACATCAAAGGGTTACTGAGGAATAGAAGAACATCATCTGCATAAAGGGTAATTTTATGTTTACCTGTACCAATCCTTGGGGCCACTATATTAGGATCAGCTCGTATAGCTTCTGCTAGTGGTTCAATTATTAGCGTGAATAACAATGGCGAGAGGGGACATCCCTGACGGCAGCCCCTACCCACACTGAAGCTATCCGAGCCTAATCCATTGGTAACCACAACTGCTTTGGGATCACTATACAGTGTTGAGATCCATTTGGTAAACACCTGTCCAACACCAAACCTCTCCAATGTGTAAAACAAATATGACCATTCGACCCTATCAAATGCCTTTTCCGCGTCTAATGAAACCACTACTCCTGGTATCTTTCCCTGATGACAAGCTTGAATCATATTCAGAGCCCTTCTAACATTATTGGATGATCTACGGCCCTTAATAAACCCCGTCTGATCCTCCTTTATAATATGTGGCAGTATCCTTTCTAATCTCAGTGCTAACGTTTTAGAGAGGATTTTAAAATCTACATTTAGCAAGGATATTGGTCTGTATGATGTACAATCTTCTGGGTCTTTTCCTTTTTTAAGGATAAGAGAGATATTTGCCTCTTTCAGCGAAGGCGGGAGACAGCCCTGACTATATGCATAGTTATACATGTCCATAAGTGGACCAATCAGTATTTCTGTAAATTCTTTATAGAATTCAGCTTGAAAGCCATCTGGGCCCGGCGCCTTACCATTTTGAAGGTGCCTAATTGCATCAGCTATTTCTTGGGGTGTAAGAGGAGCATTTAGGACCGATACTTGTTCCGGAGTTAGGTCTGGAAAAGTCAATTTTTTAAAAAATGACTGCATCCTCTTCGTCCTATCTTCACAATCCTGTGATTTATATAACTCAGAATAGAATTCTCTAAAGGTCGCATTAATCTTTTTATGATCATGAGTCAAAATAGCCGTACTTTCCTTGATAGACATAATAGTCTGAGGGGCCTTTTTTATCTTTGCAAGAAATGCTAAGTATCTACCCGATTTGTCGCCATATTCATATAACCTTTGCTTTGCAAATAATATTTCCCTCTTAGCTGTTTGAGTAAGTGTAGTATTTAGAGCTGACCATTAAGTTTAAGTCTTGCCTTGATTTGCTTTTCCAAAATGCAGCACCTCACATCTATCTAAATTAAACTCCATCTGCCACTCCTCAGCCCAATGGCTCATCTGATCAAGATTCCATTGTAATCTGAGGTAACCTTCTTTGCTGTTCACTCCACCTCCAATTTTGGTGTCACCTGCAAACTTACTAACTATACATTTCCTACATTCACATCCAAATCATTTACATAAATGACAAAATGTAGTGGACACAGCACAGATTCTTGTAGCACTCTGCTAGTCATAGGCCTCCAGTTTGAAAATCTCTCACCTCCACCACCAACACCCTATCTTCTTGAACTATCTTCGAGCCAGTTCTGTATTCAAATGGCTCGTTCTCCCAGTGTTCCATGGGGAACCTTGTCAAATGCCTTACTGGAGTCCATACAGATCACGCCCACCACTCTGCCCTCAATCCTGTTACTTCCTCAAAAGACTCAAGTTCATGAGATGACTTCCCATGCACAAAGCCATGTTGACTGTCCCCAAACAATCCTTGCCTTTCTAAACACATGTAAATTCTGTCCCTCAGGATTCTCTCCAACAACTTGCCCAACTCAGATGTCAGGCTCACCAGCCTATAGATCCCTGGCTTTTCCCTACCATCTTTTTTTAAAAACAGTGGCACCACGTTTGCCAACCTCCAGTCTTCCGGCACCTCACCTGTGACTATCGATGATACAAATATCTCAGCAAGGGGCTCAGCAATCACTTCCCTAGCTTCCCAGAGTTCTAGAGTACACTTGATCAGGTCCTGGGGATTTATCCACCTTTATGCAATTCAAGACATCCAGCACCTCTCTCTTTGTAATATCGACATTTTTCAAGAAATCACCATCTATCTCCCCACATTCTGCCTTCCATGTTCTTCTCCATAGTAAATACAGATACAAAATACTTGTTTATTATCTCCCCCATTTCCTGTGGCTCCACACGTAAGCTGCCTTGCTGATCTTTGAGAGCCCTACTTCCTCCCTAGTTACCCTTTTGTCCTTAATGTATTTATACAAACCCTTTGGATTCTCCCTGACCCCATTTGCCAAAGCGCTCACACCTCTTTTCTGCCCTGATTTCCCTCATTAGTCCTACTGCCTTTATACTCGAATGGTTCTCAACCTCTCCCGTCTATACCTGATGTGTTACCTTTTCTTAATCAAAACCTCAATTTCTCTAGTCATCCAACATTCCCTACACCTACCAGCCTCTCCTTTCACCCTAACAGGAATATACTGTCTCTGGACTCTCATTAACTCATTTCTGAAAGCTTCCCACTTTCCAGCTGTCCCTTCACCTACCCCCAATCAGCTTTTGAAAGTTCTTGCTTAATACTGTCAAAATTAGCCTTCCTCCAATTTGGTTTAAATCCATTTTCCTGCCTGCTCATCATAGCTCTTATCAGAAACTTCCGTATTTCTGGGGCAATGAGTTCCACAGATTCACAGCCCTCTGAGAAGCAGTTTCTCCTCACCTCAGTTTTGAACCTACCTCCTCTCTCTCTGTATCTATGACCTCTTGTTCTAGATTGTCCCATAGGGAGGAAAACACCTGTTCAATGTCAACTTTATCAATCTTCTTTAGCACTCAATACATATCAGATCCTCCCTCACTCTTCTGAACTCCAGCAAGTAGAAGCCCAAGTTAATCAACAGCTCCTCATGAGACAGCCCTTTCATCCCTGGAATCAACATGGTGAATCTCCTCTGAACTGCTTCGAGTGCCATCACATCCTTCATTAAGTAAAGAAACCAAACCTGGACATACTACTCCAGCTGTGGTCTCACCAAAGCCTTATATAATTGTAACCACACTTCTTTACTTTCATAATTCAGTCCTTTTACAATAAATGCCAGGATTCCATTTACCTTTCATATTATATGCTGTGACTGCGTACCCACTTCCTGCAATTCATACACATGGCCATCCATATGGCCTCTACATTGACACACTTTGAATCTGCATTCAACTTAATTAACAATTTGTCCCTTTTTACCAGCTGAAATGGACAACCTCACACTTATCCACATTAAACCCCATCTGCCAGATTCTGGCCCATTCTCCTTGCCTATCAACATTCATCTATAGACTTTTTCTCCTTGTCACAGCCTGCTTTCCTGCCTACTTTAATATCTACTGAGAATTCTGCTATGTTACACTTTGCAGCTATGTTACACAGGTTCCTGAAGAAGGGCCTGTGCCCGAAACGTCGAATCTCCTGTTCCCTGGATGCTGCCTGACCTGCTGTGCTGTTCCAGCAATAAAGTTTCAACTATGTTACACTTTGCCCCTGCTTGCAGAAGCATATATATTATATACAGCAAACTTTGTTTTAGTGACACCTTATGAACTGGCGCTCTATAAATGACAAATCACATACAAACATTGGAAGTTTACTCTATCATCTTTGCAATGTCCAAGTAGACAGTTGAGGGTGGAAGGGGAAAGGCACTCCACTGGTAAATTTTAATTAAGCCCAAGTTGCTTTATTATTTAAGTGAGTTATGCTGTGAATAAAGTATAACAGTGATGTGTATACCTCCTGCATTATCTGATTTATGTAGTTACGTGTACCTATGTTCAGTGAAGAGCTTTGTTTGCAAGTACAGGCAGCCATAGTAAGCAAGGACATACAGATCATCGGATGCTTAGATAAAGCAAGGCATACAAGGTTATGGCGGTACAGGGGGTGCAATAAGCAAGAACATGATTTGAAGTTAGAGTCCATTCAGTCTAATAGCGGCAGGGTAGAAGCTATTCTTGAACGTGTTGGTGTGTGTTCAAGCTTCTAGATCTTCTACCTAATGGAAGAGATTGTAGGAGAGCATTACCGGGGTAGGAGGGTTATTTGATGATGTTGGCAGCCGTTTCATGGCAACAAGTAGTGTAAACGGAGTCCATTGATGGGAGGTTGGCTTCCATGATTGTCTGGACTGTGCACACCTTTCAATAGTTTCTTTTGGTCCTGGACAGAGCAGTTGCAGTACCAGGATATGCAACTGGATAGTATGCTTTCTATGGAGCATCTGTAAAAGTTGGTGAGGGTCCTTATGGACATCTCTTTTTATGAGTATTTGTTTTTATATAGATTACATGGACCTCTTGAGCAACTTGCGAACGTGTATCGGGTATAAGCAGGCATGGAAAGAGTTAACTTCTGAGTTTTGTGAAAGGCGTTCAGCTGAGCATGACTCAGATCAGATAAGAACATGCAGTTAACAATGGGGTGCTGGAAACAAGGGTAATGAGTTAACAAGGTGGAAAAGTAGTCATTGTGTAGAGCCATTTAACAATATTGGAAGCATTCAGTATGTAAGGTCAGATAACAAGGGGAAAGTATCCATTATATGAATCCAGTTAACAAGGTTAAGAACATTCATTGTCTAACAGCAGACGGCTTCATCTCTATTATTGACACTCAATGATTATAATGGTCACCCAATTAATAAGTAGGTTGCCTTATCCGGATGCTCCTCCCTGTAAAATGACTATATAGTTCATGAAGAAACTCTTGTTCAAGAGAAGATCGGAAACCCATGTCCCTGCGCACATGGGCGATGTCGATATCTCTCTCTCTCTCTCTCTCGGAATAAAGAAAGGTAAAACTACAGTGTCACCTATGTTTTGCTTTGACTGAAGGGGGAACAGGATGACAAACTGGAATAATTGTTCAACCAGCACACCTGTTCCCATGAGTACCAGTTAATAAAACGTTTGCTGTATATAAAAATCATACCTTACATTACACTAAAGTCAGATGAGAAATTGCCCATATACAACAGACAACATACAGACATTACATCACGTACTGCAATTATGAATTAGGTCACCAACTCCTTCTGGACTATAGTGCTGCTCTCTTGAGTGTTATGGACCAGGCCAGATCTCTCAAAACATGTCAAGAAGGTAGCCCAGACCCTAACTTTGCTATTTAAGCAGGTGTAAAGTGGATATTCCAGGAGAGAATCAGCTGGTCAAACCACTTAGTTTTAAACAAAACAGAATTAATTTAGAAGATTACTGAATGAAACATGAACAGAGAACGGAATACAGAATAACTTATCCTATCTGAAAACCCAACAGATCATCCCAACTTAATGATGCTGTTCGAAATACTTGCAATAATCCCCCGAAACACCCCTACCACAAAAGATAAAATCAAACAAGTTCTTACACGATAAAAGTCAGAGAGAGAGTACCAGCTAGGACCTGCTTCTGGGTCCACCAATTTTTGCACTACTGCTAAAAACAAACCAGAGAAAAGCTGAGCTGGGAGAACTGGCCACACCCCTTTCATTGGACAAGTGTTTTTTTTGGAACTTGAAAGCCTTCTGCTTGAGGGAGTATCTGTCAGCTATTATCAAATTGGCGCTGAAACCCTTCAACCTCTAGATTGTTCAGAGTCCGTCATTTACAACCTCTGAAAAAAAAGATTGCATAACCTTGTTAAAGGAGCAGTTTCGTCATGAGAGAGATGACCTGCTATGGTTTAACCAAAGGGTCACCATGCCATAGGTTGAGAATTAAAATGCTTCATGGTAACTTCAACCAGTGCAGAGTCTGAACCAACATTGTAGGCACAATTCTGCATCACAAACCAGCCATCCAGACAAGAAGGGTTGCAATAGTTACAGATCATCGCAAACCTTCAAACTCAAGCAATTTGAAGCCTTGCAAAATGACTGAAATCACAGTTGAATATCTTGTTAAACTTCTATACAGAAAGACAATGTCTAGAGCAAGGCTGATAGATCACTACAATTAACATGGATGACTGTTTAACAGATCCTGGGTCAAAGCAGCAAAGACTTCAACATGAACAAAACAATCCTAACTTTCAGTTGTCAGTGCTCTGGGAAACAAAGGTTCACATATAAATTCATGCGATATTTGATCAGGTCTGTGATATTATTTAAGGATTATGAACAGTATTTAGAAAGATAATCAAGATCTAATTATCTCCTTGCCCAAATGCAAACGAGCATCAGAACAGATGCTGAGGATTGAAAAGATGGAAAAGACTGAAAACCTATGGAGAAAGGAAAATGAAGCCTGCTAGGTTAAGGGTTTCACCTGAACCATTATCTTGTTCTTCTACCCACTGATACTGCCCAAACGATTAAACTTTGCACCACAATGCTCTTGTTTCAGATTTCAGCATCTGCATTTTTTTTGGCTACAGCGCTGAAGTTTTGCTGTGTATTAGGTATACAAGCTGTTAACAGCAAAACTATATCAAGGCCATACCCTATTAATTTCATTTAATTTGAAAGTCTTTCTAGACTTGCAAAGTTTAAACTTAATCCTGAACATTTTCTAGTAATTGTGCTGATAGCATTGGGTTTATGGCAGCAGATCAAATAATTTTCTTCACCTGCACATAATGTGAAGTAAGGAATAATTCCATGAATCAATCTATCTCCTCTTCAAATACTTGCAGTAATGTAGACTCCACTATTCTCATTGCACAAACCACAGTTTTGGAATTGGAAAGTTATGTTAAGGTTGGTCTGGCCTCTTCTTGCGTACTGTGTACAGTTCAGGTTGCCCTGCCACAGAAAGGATATTATTAAATTGGAGAGGATGCAGATAAGATTTACCAGGACTGGATGGTTTGAGTTATAAGGAGAGGCTAGATAGGCTGCGATCATTTGAAGCGTAGGAGGTTGAAGGTTACCTTATAAAGAGTTTGCAAAATCACGAGGGGAATAGATAAGATGAATAGCTAAGATTTTTCTTTAGAATAGGAGAGTTCAAACATAAAATTAAGGAGACAGGAGAAAGATTTAAAAGGGACCTAAGGGGCAACTTTTTCAAAGGGTGGTTTGCATGTGAAATGAACTGCCAGAGGTAGTGGTAGATGCAGGCACAGTTACAACATTTAAAAGATATTTGGACAGGTACACGAATAGAAAATGTTTACAAGGATACGGGCCAAACGCAGGCAAGTGAGACTAGTTTAGTTTGGAAAACTTGGTCGGCATAGACAAGTGGGACAAAGAGTCTGTTTCTATGCTATATGACTCTGACTCTATCACTGCCTTCTGTGTGTTACCAATCCACAGTCTATGTTAGGTCATTATCCCAATATTGTGAACTGTTATTTTGTGCAACCAACTTTAAGGTGGTACCTTATTGAACATCTTCTGGAAATCCAAATACATTTTAATTACCAGTTCACTTTTATTAACTTTGCTTGTTCTATCCTGAAAGAAGTCTAGCAATTTTGTCAAACAAGATTTCCCTTTCATAAAACAATGCCGCCATTCCAACTGTCCTCTTTCAAATGGATTCTAGCATTTTCTCAATGACAGATGAGAGATGAACGGACTTGTCTTTCGCCCCTTCAGTTTGTGAAGTAATCTGTGTCTCAGCTAGAAACCATTAACTCTATTTGTTATCTTTGAAAGTTTATAGTGTTGTCCACTGTGAAGACCAATAAAAAATATTAGTTTAAATTAAAACCTATTTTCATGTTTCCCATTATTTCCTAGTTGCAGTTCCAAGGGTCCCTCATTACTCTTAGCTCTTTTCTTTTGATACACCCACAGAAACTCTTGTTGTTTGTCGATTGCATGCCAGTTTACTTCCTTATTCAAAATCTCCACCCCGCACTCCCATTAGTTTTTAGTGCTGGTTCTGAAAACACGACCAATCCTACCAGCTCTTACTGATTTGTATGTCTTAGTTTTGAATGGATTCTCTTCTTTACAGCTGTTAACCACCATTGTCATTCTTCTTACTGAGTCCTTCCTTTTGACTAGAAGGAATTTTGCTGAGCATTATGAAATATCTGCTTCAATGTCTGTCTCTGCTCGTCTCACCTACCCCCGTGGTCGGCAACTCTTCCTTCATATCTCTGTACATGACCTTCTTTAAATTCAGGACATTGCAAATTAAATTTGATGGAGAGCAAGCCAATGTTGTGTTAATGGTCACTATACCCTGGAAGCTTAACTACAAGATCTCTTTGCAAATCTAGCAATGTCATAAGGTCACTTTGAAATGTACTCTACAAATTTGTCTTCCCTTTTACACTTGCCAACCTGATTTGTCCACTCAATAAGAAGAACAAAGTCATCCCTGACTACTGTTGTGACCTTCTTAAATGTCTCCATTGTTTCCCCCGTTTGTAGTTAGACTACAATGAGACAACTCCTCGGGGACCAAGAGACTCCTCCTACTCATGACTCATTTTCCTGACTACTCCGGATTTCCAATCAAATTAATTGCACACCATAATCAATTGGACCAAAGAAAAAGGGAGATTTTAGGGCTCAAAACAGTAGTAATCCAAGAGGTGTACCAAATGTGCAAGAGCAACTTCAAAAGGAAATCATGAGAGCAAAAAGGGAGCCTGAAAGGATAATAGCAAGTAAAACGAAGGATAGCCCTCAGTTATTTTACAAGTCCATTAAAGGTAAAATGATAACTAGGAAAAGAGGTATCCCTCTCCTGCCCCATTAAGGATCACAGTGATAATGTGTTCGTGGACCACAAGACTAAAAGATGGAGTACCAGAATTAGGCCACAAGATCTTAAAAATAGGATAAAAGGCCGGTACAACATCAAGAGCCGAAAAGCGTGTACTGTGCTACACTGTTCTATATTATGATACCTTTTTGAACCCAATTCTCCCGCCTTCTCTCTGTAACCTTCGATCCCCTTATTAATCAAGGACCTATTTCTGTCTTCAATACACTCAATGACATGGCATCCAAGCCCGCTGCAGCTCTGAGGATTCACCATATTCTGGCTGAAGAAATTCCTCTTCATCTCACTTCTTGTCCGTTGCTGGTGTCTTCCAATGTGAACACTGATGCTAAGTACCTATTGAGTTCCTCTGCTATTGCTTGTTTCACCATTACTACTTCTCCAGCCTCATTTTCCAGTGCTCCAGTATCCACTCTTAACTCTCTTTCACCTTTTAGATAAAAAAAATTCCTATAACCTTTCATATTATTAGATAGCTCACTTACTTCAACTTTTAAAAAGTTATTCTTTGCTGGATACCCAATTTTCTTGGCTTCCCATTAATCTTCACCACACTATTTTCTTTGCTTTTATATGGTTCCTAACATCCCTTGTTAGCCAGGGTTGCCTCATCCTCCTCTTACGATGTTTTTTTCCTCCTTGGGATGAAGTTCAACTATGCCTCACAAATTATCACCAGAGTCTTCTTCCATCACTGCTCCACTGTCTGCCCTGCGATTCTCCCCTTCCAATCAACTCTGGCCAGCTCCTCCCTCATGTCTTGGTAGTTAGTTTTACTCGACCATAATGCCATCACATCTGATTCCAGTTTCTCCCTCTCAAAATGCAGAGTGGATTGTCACGTTATGGTCACTAGTCCCTAGGGGTTTCTTCACCTTCAGCTCTCTAATTAAATCTGCCTCATTACACATCACTAAATCCAGAATTGTCTATTGCCTTGTGGGTTGTACCACAAGCTCGTCCAAAAACACCATCTCACGGGATTCCATGAGTTCTTTTTGAGATCCACTACCAACCTGATTGTCCCAATCCACCTGCATATTGAAGTAGTTTTCCATGATTATTGAAATACTGCCTTTCTGACATGCTTGCTCTATCTCTTGATTTATTCTCTGTCCCACATCCTGACTACTGCTCGGAGGTCATACACAAATCCCATCATGTTCTTTACTCCTTTGTTGTTCCTCAACTCAACCCACACAGATTCTACACCTTTCAACTCTTTATCACAATTTATTAATGAGGGAACCTCAGCCCCCTGCCCATCAGCCAGTCCTTTCAATAAGACATGCATCCTTAGATATTTAGTTCCCAGCTCTGATCCCTTTGTAGGCAGGTTGATGATACCCACAACAGGATGTTGCCAATTTCAATCCAGTTAAAAATCACAACACCAGGTTATAGTCCAACAGGTTTAATTGGAAACACACTAGCTTTCGGAGCGACGCTCCTTCATTAGGTGGTAGTGTTTCATATACCGCATGCATTTAAATATAACCCCCTCAAGTCTTGCATTGACTGTCCCTGTTTTCTTAGGTGCTTCCTTATCTGAAGTTAGATTCCTGACCCTTTCCAAATGAAAGAAATTGTGATAAAGAGTTGAAATTGTGATAAAGAGATCTGGAAACTTTAACCTCTGCTGATCCCTTTCTGACTTTAACTTTTTCCATACTTTTCCATGCAACAGAACCCACCCACTTCACTATGTAGTTTAAAGCATTAATCGATATGTGCTCATTATGCATAGCCAGTGGACAAGCATAGGGTTCTAAATGAATATTGTGTGTCAGTGTTCACTAGTGAGAGAGATGATATGGGTATGAAGGTCGGGGAAAGGGCTGTGGTATGATTAAATCAATTAGCACAGAGAGAGGAGGGTCCGAGTTGTCTAGCAGGCTTAAAATTTGATAAATCCCCAAGGACAGCTGAAACGCATCCTGTGCTGTTAAGTGAGATAAGTCCATCTGACTTACTGCTAACTCCCTTATCGGTGGCAAATAGAATTCAATTTGGTTAAGTCTCAGGTGTAGCACTTAGAACAAAGGTGACAAGGGGATACATGACCAGTAGGACCCTGGGAAGCATTGCTCAGAGGAATCTTGTTGTGCATGACCACCAGTCCCTTCAGACAACAAGATAGGAGATCAAGTGGTTAAGGTAGCATATCGGACAAATGCCTTTAATATCTGAGGCACAGAGTTTGAAAACAGGGAAGTTACGCTGGAACTGTAAATAACATTGTTTAGGCTACAGAGTATTGTATGCAGTTCTCCAATTCTAGAAGAAATGCGATTGTACTGGAAAGGTGCAGGGATCTACCAGGATTAGATTAGATTACAGGATGTCGCCTGGGCTCGAGAGTTTTAGTTATCAAGAAAGATTGAGTAAACTGGTGTTGTTTTTCTTGGAGCCGAAGAGACTGTGGGGAGTTACAAGTGAGATGCATACATTGAGGGGCATTGATAGTGTAGACAGGAAGGAACCTTTCCTTTGGTGGAGAACTCAATGATCAGGTGGTGTAGATTTGAGATAAGGGGCAACAGGTTTACAGGAAAAATGTTTTAACCCAAGGCAGGAGATTGACGTGAGCTAATAAAACAAGTATAAATAGCCTCCTTCTGCACCATAACAATTCTGAGATTCTGTGAAAGGCCTCTCACTTTCGTGTCAGGAGGTGGTGAAGTCGATTTTTCAGGTAACCCTTCCTCAGGGCTAGGTGTGGGAGTTGGGGGAGCTGCAGATCCTACACTCATCTCCAGTCCAGAGGAAGGGTCACGCCCGAAATGTCAACTTCACCACATCCTGATGCTGCCTGGCTTGCTGTGTTCTTCCAGTCTCCTACCTGCCTACTTTGGATTCCAGCATCTGCAGTCTTTTGTCCCACTTTTGTGCCCCTGATTACAGTGTAAGTTTGGTGTAATTACGCAGAGGTGTGACTCTGCCCTGAAACTTGAGACCTCCCTCTCTTCCTGATGTTTCGCAGTGTCTGCAGTTCAGGCTCTTGTCATCAAATTTGAACTGAAGTTTCTCATGCAGCCAAAGCTGATATTTATTTTGTTTTGCAATATAACAATCCAGCTTGACCCACTGCAAGTCAGTAACAAATGATTCAAAATCGGCATTAAAGGCCAAAAGTACCTGGGAAGGGGCTATAAAGAGGTGGCACAAGGAATCCAAGCAATGAGATTTTTATGGTTGCCAAAATCTGGAATAACTTCAATATTGTAAAGATGCGAAACCAGTTTTAAATGAAATTCAACCTTGACTCATCCTTAGCGAGATGCCAAATGACTGGCATTACATAACATCAGTTCTCTTTTTGTTTTTACCACAAGCCCCAATGTGTCAGTCCTTAAAGTTTTCACATGATGGTCGAGATTTAAGTCCGTTTAATTATTGATCAATAAATATATGCATTAAAGTAATTTAACTTGTTCAGTTTTCTATTGCTCTACCAAAATATTTAGAAATGCTATAAAATGTGATAGTCAATTCCAATTTCTTGTTTCAAAAGAAGGAGGGCACATCATTTCTCCCTGTGAAAGCACTTTTCTGAAAAGAAAAAGGAACAATCTCAAAAATGAAGAGGTTGCAACTTTGTTGAATTCCCCAATAAAGTCTGCAGTCTGAAATTAGTCCAGATAATCAGAACTGTTAACTGTATAACATTTTCTCATAAACAAATGACTCTGTAACAGATATGAAAACAAATCTACCAGCTTAAATAACTTGCCCTCAGTTATTGCTCTTGTTGTTACTGATGCTAATTCAAGGGTTAAGTCAATCACTTAGCTAAAACAAACAAGGGCAAAAATCCAGTTATGTGAAATAGGAAATGAGACAGATAAGCACGGAGACAAAATCTCATGTCAACAAATTTAAAGAAAAGATCACAAACACAACCCACTTCTACCATAGTCAATTTCCCAATGGGAAGTTACATTGCCCCAGTTGTTTCTGTGCCTACAGCTATAGTGAGTAACTAAAATTAATCTCACCTCTAATTGGACAGCGATCAGTTGAATTGAAGATTGTCTTTTAGTTTTCTGGAAATTTAAACTGAGAAGTTAAATAATCCCAAGAATAACTAAGCTGTTCATACAGGAACACCATAGTAATTAAAGCCGAGAATTCAACTTATTTTAAAAGTCACTACAGTTAAAAATCTCAGTCAGAAATGACATGGCATCAGGTTATCATCCAACAGATGTATTTGAAATCACAACCTTTCAGAGTGCTGCTGCTTCGTCAGGTGAAGTGCACCACCCCAGGCCAACACCAGCACCTCCACAATCTTAGTTAAAAACCACAACACTTCTGTCTCTCTCTCTCTCATTTGGTGTGCAGTTTTCTGAATTTTTCACCCTTCATACCTGCATAGCAGATATTTTATAAGAACGCACAACTGTATTTCTTTCTTCTACCATTCTGACAATTGTTTTCCATTCTTATGGATGTCCAGGAAACAAACAGAATGGGTCATGTAGTTGGATTTTATATATCTATTACTTCTACTTGTTTCCAAAACTTTTCTAAAAAAGCAAAGCCAATTTCCACATTCTCTTACCTTCTGCAAATATCACTCAGCAATTTATTGAACTTGACAGTTAACTAAAATTGGCAAGTACTAATTCTTTTGCAATGCATTTTTGAAGTTTACATTGCAGTGACACTCCAGTGGAAATGAGATTCAACTATATTAATGTACTACATACTAAAGCACAAGTATTTGAAAATATATTACCATTAAAAGCTGACAAATACACAATCAGGAAACTCCTGACATAATCAACCAAAGATGGCCTGTACACAATGAGTTCTTTCAGTCAACAATGAGCACATTATTACAGTAGACTGAATACAACATCTCCAGTTTCATCCAATCAAAACAACATATAAAGGGCAGGGTAAAAGAAAAATTATTTTTGCACTATCATATTGCTATCAGTCATGAAAATAATTGATGTTCTGCAGAAGCAATATGATAGGCATCCTGTGGCAACATTTTCAGCAGTAACAGATTACTGATGAATAGAGATTTATCTTATTGAGGATGATTCTTCCTCAGAGATGGCAGGATGAAAGAGATGCCAATGCTGGCTGAGAGTCTGCAGATGAACTAAGGATCTCTACCTTATACTTACACATTCTACCACGGAGAGGACACTGGTGGCCAGTTAAGGGTATTGAAATTGTTCACTTAAACAGCTGCAGTCTTTCACTGTCTCTCAGTGACATTGCTCTGTTGCCCATGAACTGGAGTGGTTCAGTAGATCATTTCAGAGGACAGTTAAGAGTCAAGCACATTGTTCAGAGTCTAGGATAAACATCTCGGCCAAATCAGGTAAGGGAGCCAGTTTTCTTCCCCAAATGACATTTGTGATCTAGATGGATTTTTATAACAGTGATACTTGTCATGGCTATCATTACTAAGACTAGCCTTATATTTCAAATTTTATTCAGTGAACTCTAAAACTATCAACTACCGTGGTGGGATTCAAATCCACAACACCATAGCATTAGCCTGGACTTCTGGTTTATAAGCCAGCAACATGATCACTCGGCACCATTTGCTCACTCTTGTTCACAACAATGTTTTGGCATAAGTTTTGATGAGTTGGCATTTCAGTCACAATTGGGCATCTGCTCCCATGCGTTGATATTAGTGCAACCACACCTTCACAAACTTTGAAACTATCTTGGAAATCCTCCTTTTGATCCCTCCGAACATACGTCTTGAAGTGAAATAGAATATTTGAAATTCTGAAATCAAGCATTTTAGCACCAAGTCCTGTTCACATCAGTTTATGCAAGATACCCATGCTTACTGAGCGTTAAAAGTCAGATTTCCTCTTTTGTCATCCTACTTGATCCACAGAATCTTAAACTGTGTTGAGGTTGTCGTCCTCAGGCCTCAATGTGGCGAAAGTTTTGCTCAAGGTTCAAAACCACACAAATGTCAGAAGGACCACTGCCCAACAGATTTGAATTATTATTCAGTCCAATATCACGATTCTCAAAAACAAAAAATATTTAACTTAAAGCTGAGCTAGTACACAGGACTCTGGGGTGTATGTTATTTACTTTTTGGGTTAGATATCCTCCAATATATGGAAAATGAAAGACTTTTTCAAATACCTCACTGCAAATCTCAATTGGATTTGATCTGGTATAGGACTTTGTGCTACTCAAGGCAAGTTCTGTGCTCTGCTGAATACATCAACTTTGTTGTATTTCTGCAATGATTATTAACTAGTTCAATGTCAGCAGACTGCAGTTCTACTTAAGTAGCGATTGGCTCGATTTCAGCTTTTAGACAGTTGAGGTTAGTGCTGTAGTTATACCTTCAAATAGCATTATTGCAGCATGATAGATTGACAACAGAATCACTGCTATGACACACCCATCTGGCATCTATTTTGAAGGAAAGGGATTTGTGGTGGAGACATTACAAAGTACTGTTACTTGTACACTGTCATAAATTCTGTTACTAAAATTAGTTGGTCTCCCAAAACCCACCAAAGGTCTGTTTGATTAATCATTCAAAAGCCTTTGATTAATAAAGTACATAATTTATAAAAGGGTCAGCATTTTTCTGGGATTGAGTGTGTTGTGAAGAACATGTCAGTTACTCATCTGTGGGTTGGAAGCCATAATCAGACTCTGGAAGCATCTCCACTGCAACTGAAGAGGGCAATTAGTCACCAAGCTAGGGCTTTCTCAACTGTTGATGGTAGTACCATTCCGTACAGGTATTATACTCAACTTGTCACCTTTCTTGAAAATTACAATTGTCATGACATCTCTAAAGGTTGCTTGGAATTTCTTCATTTTGCCAGAGATTCAGAAATTGGTCATTTACCTGAGAAATCTACATTCCTCCTCCATATTTCAACATTTCTAAGAAGCTATATTTCATGGTTTACAGCAGAAATCATTTATTCACCATCAGATTATTGCCTTTCAGTTAGAAGCTGTACTGCAAAAGCAATCACAACCTGCATCAACAAGGCCAAGATAGAAGCCCTTATAAAGCCTGCGTGGAGACAAGGAAGACAAACAAGAAAACAGACAAGGTAGACTCTATTCCGGAAAGCAAAATCCCAAGAATACAGAATTTGTGGATTACAAAAGCAAAATATGCAAATATTAGCACTGGCATCAACCAGGACAAACACATGAAGAGACTTCATGAATTATCTGCTAAAATCAATTCTGAACTCAAAGCTGTTTAGGACTAACTTTGGATTCTGAGGACAAGGTGAAAGAAATCTTCTATCCTAACCTATATGGACCTTTGCTAACTCACTCTACAGACAAGGTCTTAATTCTTGAGGACATGAGGATGGGATCAACCTCAAAACTTTGGGATGAACACCATTGTTAAACATCATTGGTGTCTTTCTTGTGTGCACTGAAGACATCCTCATGTTTTCTGATAGACATTTTTGCCAAAGATATTTCAAGACATCTAGACAAAGTTCAAAACACTTATATACATGATAGTCAGAACCAGAGACCAGGCATGTGCTTTTGCGAGAGCTGACAAATGCTGGACAGATCTTTAACTCAGTCAGTCTTGGTAGTTGAGACAACCCCTAATTAGGAGCTGAAAATGTGTTGCTGGAAAAGCGCAGGTCAGGCAGCATCCAAGGAACAGGAGAATCAACGTTTCGGGCATAAGCCCTTCTTCAGGCTTATGCCCGAAACGTCGATTCTCCTGTTCCTTGGATGCTGCCTGACCTGCTGCGCTTTTCCAGCAACACATCTTCAGCTCTGATCTCCAGCATCTGCAGCCCTCACTTTCTCCTAATTAGGAGCTGACAGCCACAATAGATATGGAAAACATTCCAGGTCATTCACACAATACAGTGCTCACATGAAATAGCATCCAAGACAACCGGCAACCTTTGAAGTCAATCCTCTTTTAACATGTCAAGAAATCCTAAGACATCTCGAAAAGGCATCAAAATGATTTGATCAAAACACATAATGCAAGTTCGTTATTTACAATTCGTCAGTATTACAAATCTGGCAAGTGTTCAAACTTCAGGGAAACGTCTGCCAGACAGGCAACGTCAAGCTCACCAGAGATCCCGCAGTATGAAACAGAAACAGTGGCGAGAAATGCAATACAGGGGACTCGGCCCTTACCAAAGCATGATTCGGAGATGCCGGTGTTGGACTGGGATGTACAAAGTTAAAAATCACACAACACCAGGTTATAGTCCAACAGGTTTAATTGGAAGCACTAGCTTTCGGAGCGACAATCATCTGATGAAGGAGCGTCGCTCCGAAAGCTAGTGCTTCCAATTAAACCTGTTGGACTATAACCTGGTGTGTGATTTTTAACTTACCAAGGCAATACCAGATCTCTGGAGCCTCAGCTCAAGGACCAACAGCAATGGAGCCAACATGGTGACCTGCTGCAGTCCCTCAGTGACAACCATCGAGGGGCTCTCCGCGCAAAGCGCCCATCATACCATGGCATTGGAGCAGCTCAAAGCACTGCTGGCGAACAACACCAACCACCGGCGCCGATAGCTCTGATAGCGCAACGCCAGACCGGCCTCTGATTCACGGTCACGGCCGCCATCGCTGCCTTTCGGCTCCATCATTCCCGAGACCCGGCAACACAGCCGCCACCGCGCAGGCGCCCCATCCACTGCACACGTCCACATGGTCCTCGACCAATCGGCTGAGGGCAACGGCGCCTGAGATCCCGTGATCAGCCACACCTGGTAACCGGCAAAACCCGGCACCGGATCTCCTCCCATTCCCCAGCAACTGGCAATGGAACCACTCCCATTCCCCAACAACCCGGAAAACCCAGCATTGGATGCTGCCTGAATTGCTGTGCTCTTCCAGCACCACTGATCCGGAATCTGGTTTCCAGCTTCTGCAGTCATTGTTTTTACCTCGGAAAACCCAGCACCAGATCCACTCCCATTAAACCACCAGAAAACCTGGCACTTGATTCACTCCCGTCCCTCAAACAGCGCAAAACTGATTCTGGATTCAGGATCAATGGTGCTGGAAGAGCACAGCAGTTCAGGCAGCATCCGAGGAGCTCCAGCAAAATCGACGTTTCGGGTAAAAGCCCTTCATCAGGAATAAACCTTTTATTCCTGATGAAGGGCTTTTGCCCAAAACGTCGATTTTGCTGAAGTTCCTCGGATGCTGCCTGAACTGCTGTGCTCCTCCAGCACCATTGATCCAGAATCTGGTTTCCAGCATCTGCAGTCATTGTTTTTACCTTGATTCTGGATTCACTCAAATTCCTCAACCTATGCAAAATCCGGCTCTTGATCCGCTCCATTCCTCACCCATCACAAAACCTGACTCCGGATCCACTCCTATTCCTCTAACACCACAAAACCCAGTTCAGAATCCATACCCATTCTTTAACTACCGGAAATCCAACTCTGGATCTACTCCCATTCATCCTACCACATAACGCAACGACTGATCCACTCCCATTCCTCAAACAATGCAAAACTCAGCTCAGGCGACACTCCCATTCCTCAAGCGCAGCATGGTCGTTCAGTGGTAAATACTGCTGGTTCATAGTGCCAGGGATCTGGGTTTGATTCCAGACTGGGACAAGTGTCGACATGGAATTTCTACATTCTCTCCATGTCTGTATGGGTATCCATCAGGTGCTCCAGTTTCCTCCCACAATTCAAAGATGTACAGGTTAGATGGATCCACCATAGTAAATGTGGGATGACAGGGTGAAGGTGGGTCTTCAAAGACGTGCTTCAGAGGGTTTATGCAGACTCCATAGTCCGAATAGCTTCTCTCTCTGAATTATAGGAATTCTATTATTCTAACTACCACAAAACCTTGCTGTGAATCCACTCCCATTCCTCAACTATTACATATCTCAGAAATGATTTCACACCCATTAATTGGCAGGATGGTCGGAACAATGCAAGGGCAATCAAGGACATAGACCGGGACTAACATAGTATTAAGGGCTTGGATGAGGAAGAATTTAGGAGAAAGTGACGACTGCAGATGCTGGAGATCAGAGCTGAAAATGTGTTGCTGGAAAAGCGCAGCCGGTAAGGCAGCATCCAAGGAACAGGAGAATCGACGTTTCGGGCATCAGCCTTCAGGAATGAGGAAAGTGTGCCAAGCAGGCTAAGATAAAAGGTAGGGAGGAGGGACTTGGGGGAGGGGCGTTGGAAATGCGATAGGTGGAAGGAGGTTAAGGTGAGGGTGATAAGCCGGAGTGGGGATGGGGATGGAGACGTCAGGAAGAAGATTGCAGGTTAGGAAGGTGGTGCTGAGTTCGAGGGTTGGGACTGAGACAAGGTGGGGGGTGGGGAAATGAGGAAACTGGAGAAATCTGAGTTCATCCCTTGTGGTTGGAGGGTTCCTAGGCGGAAGATGAGGCGCTCTTCCTCCACCCGTCGTGTTGCTATGGTCTGGCAATGGAGGAGTCCAGGGCCTGCATGTCCTTGGTGGAGTGGGAGGGGGAGTTGAAGTGTTGAGCCACGGGGTGGTTGGGTTGGTTGGTCTGGGTGTCCCAGAGGTGTTCTCTGAAATATTCCGCAAGTAGGCGGCCTGTCTCCCCAATATAGAGGAGGCCACATCGGGTACAGCGGATGCAGTAAATGATGTGTGTGGAGGTGCAGGTGGAGAATAGGCAAAACGTGACCTGTTGGGGATATAAGGCAGGGCAAATGGCTGAGGTGTTAGTGGGGGAGCACTTTGGGACAGGTCATTATAATTCTATTAGTTTAACTTGTGCTCCAGATCTTTCCTTTCCCATTATTTTAAAGTTCTAAATTGGGGCATGGCCAATTTTGATGGTATTAGACAGGAACTGTCAAAAGTTGATTGGGGGAGGCTGTTGACAGGTAATGGGATGTTGATGGATTACACCAGACCCTCTTAAAAATATTTTAAGAAGATAGCCAAGAGCCTAACATTTTCTTATTTTAAAGGTAAATGTGAAGTGGCTGTTCCAGATGTGATGCACTCATCAAATCACTCAGTGTTAAGCATAGAGTCATACAATCATAGGTATGTACAGCACAGACACAGACACTTCAGTCCAACTTGTCCATGCTGACCAGATATCCCAACCCAATCTAGTCCCACCTGCCGGCACCTGGCCCATTTCCCTCCAAACCCTTCCTATTCATATACCCATCCAAATGCTTTTTAAATGTTGCAATCGTACTAGCCTCCACCACTTCCTCTGGCAGCTCATTCCATACATGTACCACCCTCTGAGTGAAAAAGTTGCCCCTTAGGTCTCTTTTATATCTTTCCATTCTCACCCTAAACCTATGCCCTCTAGTTCTGAACTCCCCACCCCAGGGAAAAGACTTTGTCTATTTATCCTATCCATGCTGCTCATGATTTTATAATCCTCTGTAAGGTCACCCCTCAGCCTCCGACGCTCCAGGGAAAACAGCACCACCCTGTTAAGCCACTCCCTATAGTTCAAATCCTCCAACCCTGACAAAATCCTTACAAATCTTTTCTGAACCCTTTCAAGTTTCACAACATCTTTCCGATAAGAGGGAGACCAGAATTGCACGCAATATTCCAACAGTGGCCGAACCAATGTCCTGTACAGCCGCAACATGACCTTCCAACTCCTGTACTCAATACTGTGACCAATAAAAGAAAGCATACCAAACGCCTTCTTCACTGTCCTATCTACCTGCAACTCCACTTTCAAGGAGCTATGAACCTGAACTCCAAGGTCTCTTTGTTCAGCAACAGTCCCTAGGACCTTACCATTAAATGTGTAAGTCCTGCTAAGATTTGCTTTCCCAAAATGCAGCATCTCGCATTTATCTCCACCTGCCACTTCTCAGCCCATTGGCCCATCTGATCAAGATCCTGTTGTAATCTGAGGTCACCTTCTTCGCTGTCCACTCCACCTCCAATTTTGGTGTCATCTGCAAACTTACTAACTATACCTCTTATGCTTACATCCAAATCATTTATATAAATGATGAAAAGTCATGGCCCCAGCACCGATCCTTGTGGCACCCTACTAGTCACAGGCCTCCAGTCTGAAAAACAACCCTCCACCACCACCCTCTGTCTTCTACCTTTGAACTACAGTTCTGTATCCAAATGGCAAGTTTGACATCTATTCCATGAGATCTAACCTTGCTCATCAGACTTCCATGGGGAACCTTGTCCAATGCCTTACTGAAGTCCACATAGATCACATCTACCGCTCTGCCCTCATCAATCCTCTTTGTTACTTCTTCTAAAATCTCAATCAAGTTTGTGAGTTATGATTTCCCACCCATAAAGTCATGTTGACTATCCCGAATCAGTCCTTGCCTTTCCAAATGCATGTACATCCTCTCCTTCAGGATTCCCTCCAACAACTTGCCCACCACCAACATCAGGTCCCTGGTCTATACTTCCCTGGCTTGTCCTTACCAACCTTCTTAAACAGTAGCACCACATTAACCAACCTCCAGTCTTCTGGCACCTCACCCGTGACTATCGATGATACAAATATCTCAGTAACAGGCCCAATAATCACTTCCCTAGCTTCCCACAGAGTTCTAGGGTACACCTGGTCAGGTCCTGGGGCTTTATCCACTTTTATGCGTTTCAAAAACACTATAGTTAAAATACAAATGAAAGAAGGAGGAATTTAGAATAACAACTACTAGAAAAACCTAAATCAAATAATTGATACAGTGTTGTGGTTCTGTTCGCCGAGCTGGGAATTTGTGTTGCAGATGTTTCGTCCCCTGCGAGAGATACCCCCGCAATTTCATCAACAGATGCCTAAGGGAAAGACAACGGAACAAGGACATGCCACAACCCAAAGGACTAGCCACACTACCATACATCAAGAGCATTTCCGAACTGACAGCCAGACTACTGCGACCACTAGGACTCATAACAGTACACAAACCAACAGCCACTCTCAGACAACAACTCACCAGGATGAAGGACCCGATACCCAGCATGAGCAAAACCAATGTAGTGTACAAAATACCATGCAAGGACTGCACAAAACACTACATAGGACAAACAGGAAGACAGCTAACGGTCCGCATCCATGAACACCAACTCGCCACGAAACGACACGACCAGCTATCCTTAGTAGCCACACACGCAGATGACAAGCAACATGAGTTTGACTGGGACAACACTACTATTATAGGACAAGCCAAACAGAGAACAGCCAGGGAATTACTAGAGGCATGGCACTCATCCACAGATTCAATCAATAAGCACATCGACCTGGATCCAATATACCAGCCATGCAGCGGACAGCTGGAACTGACAACCGGAAGTGGCAGGTACAAATCACTATAAATGCCGGAGGAAACATCACAGAAGCGCTTCACAGGAGGCTCCCAAGCACTGAGAATGTCACCTCGACAGGGTTTGAAACATCTGCAACACAAATTCCCAGCTTGGCGAACAGAACCACAACAACAAGCACCCGAGCGACAAATCTTCTTCCAAACTTTGAATTGATACAGTACCTATTTCTAATTAACAGGAAGGTAAATTCAGACACAGATTCTTGCAGGTAATTCTCCAATCCAGGAGGAAACAACAACAAGGGAGATTTCAGAGAATGTAGCAGCCAGGAATCATTTTACAGAGGCTCCAACTCGTCGGAACCAAAATAGCATCTGATCGTTACAGCTAAAAATACCAGAAAGCATGATCTGCGAGAACTGGCCAGTCTCTTTACATTGTTACAACTGCTTTATTGGTCAGAGTATTGAGTACAGGAGTTGGGAGGTCATGTTGCAGCTGTACAGGACATCGGTTAGGCCACTGTTGGAATATTGCATGCAATTCTGGTCTCCTTCCTAGTGGAAAGATGTTGTGAAACGTTAAAGGGTTCAGAAATGATTTATAAAGATGTTGCCAGAGTGGGAGGATTTGAGCTATCGAGAGAGGTTGAATAGGCTAGGGCTGTTTTCCCTGGAGCGTCAGAGACTGAGGGGTGACCTTATAGAGGATTATAAAATCATGAGGGGCATGGATAGGATAAATAGACAAAATCTTTTCCCTGGGGTGGGGTAGTCCAGAACTAGAGGACATAGGTTTAGAGTGAGAGGGGAAAGATATGAGACCTAAGGGGCAACTTTTTCATGCAGAGGATGGTATGTGTGTGGAATGAGCTGCCAGATGAAGTGGTGGAGGCTAGAATGATTGCAACATTTAAAAGGCATCTGGATGTGTATATGAATAGGAAGGGTTTGGAGGCATATGGGCCAGGTGCTGCCAGGTAGGACTAGATTGGGTTGAGATATCTGGACAAGTTGGACCGAAGCATCTGTTTCAGTGCTGAACATCTCTATGACTCTATGCTTTTAAAAAAACCTAAAGGCCTCTTCTGAATGTTGACTGAGGCCATCTCCTGTGGTCACTTTGGTACCTCTGCCTTCACAACCTCTCTGTAGAAAAAAAACCAGGACAACATAACCTTTTTAAAGTGACAGCATTGTCACAGAGACATCTGGCATGTGGGAGATTCTCAAAAGTGAGATAATGAGAGTTCAGGGACAGCAGGTTCCTGTAAATGTGAAAGGCAAGACTGGCAGGAGTACGAAATATTGGATGACTAGAGATATTGAGGCACTGGTCAAGAAAAAGGAGGCATATGTCAGGTATAAACACCTGGGATCTAGAAAATGTCTTGAGAAATATAGAGGATACAGGATTACACTCAAGGGGAAAATCAAGAGGTCAAAAAATGGACATGAGATTGCTTTGGCAGATAAGATTAAGGACAATCCAAAGAAATTCTGCAAATATTAAAGAAAAAAGAGAACTAGGGAGAGAAGAGGGCCCAGTAAAGATCAGTGAGTCCATGTATGTGTGGAAGCACATGAGATGAGAAAGATCATAAATTAATATTTCACTTCAGTATTTACCATGGAGAAAGATCTAGAAGCTAGGGAACTCGGAAATAAATAGTGATGTCTTGAAAATAATCCACATTACAGAAGAGGAGGTGCAGGAGATTTAAAACACATGAAGGTAGGTATAGGAACACATGTGGGACCTGATCAAGTTGGAACATATCCCAGGACGTTGTGGGAAGCTAGAGAAGAAATTGATGGGCCCCAAGCAGAGATATTTTTATCATCAACAGCCACAGGTGAGGTACTGGAAGACTGGAGAGTGGTTAATGTTACATCATTATTTAGGAAATGCTGCAAGGAAAGGTCAGGGGACTACAGACTGGTGTGCCTGATATCAGTTGTGCTTAAGTTGTTGGAGGGGAGTCTGAGAGTCAGGATCTGCATGCATTTGGAAAGGCAAGGACTGATCAGGGATAGTTAGTATGACTTTGTGTGGGAAATTATGTCTCACAAACTTGATTGAGTTTTTGAAGAGGTGACCAAGAAGATAGCAGAGCGGTAAACATTGTCTACATGGACTTTAGTAAGGCCTTTGACAAGGTTCCATATAGTAGACAGGTTAGTAAGGTTAGATTACATGGGATCCAGGGAGAGCTAACTGTTTGAATACAAAATTAGCTTGACAGTTGGAGACAGAGAGTGGTGGTAGAGGGTTATTGTTCAGACTGGAGACCTGTAACAAGTGGTGTGCCACAACAATCAGTGCTAGGTCCAATGTTATTCATCATTTATTTAAACAATTTGGATGAGAATATAGGAGGCATGGTTAGTAAGTTTGTGGATAACACCAAAATTGGTGTTGACAGTGAAGAAGGTTATCTTAAGCATACAACAAGATCGTGATCAACTGGGCAATGGGCAGAGGAATGGCAAATGAAATTTAATGCAGATAAATGTGAAGTGTTGCATTTTGGTAAGTCGAACCAGTGCAGGACTTACACAGTTAATGGTTGTGCCCAGGGGAATGTTGTCAAACAGAAAGACCTAGGAGCACAGACATATAATTCCTTGAAAGTGGTGTCACAGGTAGACAGAATGTGAAGAAGGCATATGGCACACTTGACTTCATCGGTCAGAGCACTGAGCACAGGAGTTGAGACATCATGTCACGGCCGTACAAGACATTGGTAAGGCTACATTTGGATTTCTACTTACAATTCTGGTCACCCCGCTATAGAAAGGATGTTATTAAACTAGAAAGGGTATAAAAAAGATTTCGAAGGATGTTACTAAGACTGAATGGAGGACGCAACCTTTTCACATAGACGATGATGCGTGATTGGAATAAACTGCCAGCGGAATTGGTAGAGCTAAGTGCAACTACAACAGTTTACAACAGGTTCTAGTTCAGTTCAGGAAACCTGGTCGGCATGGACGGATTCGGCCCAAGGGTCTGGTTCCATGCTCCATGATTCTTTAACAAGTACAAATGACAGAAAGGGGAATAAGAAAAATCATAGGCAAAAGAATCAAAGGTAAGAATCAAGCAAGACCACAGTATAAAATACTGATGATTTGGACAGGAGAAAGTGAGGACTGCAGATGCTGGAGATCAGAGCTGAAAATGTGTTGCTGGAAAAGCGCAGCAGGTCAGGCAGCATCCAAGGAACAGGAGAATCGACGTTTCGGGCATAAGCCCTTCTTCAGGAATGGCTTTCCTGAAGAAGGGCTTCTGCCCGAAATGTCGATTCTCCTGTTCCTTGGATGCTGCCTGACCTGCTGCGCTTTTCCAGCAACACATTTTCAGCTCTGATGATTTGGACATCCTGGTGTTGGACAGAGGTGGACAAGGTCAGAAGTCACATGACACAAGGTTGTAGTCGAACAGATTTATTTGAAATCACAAATTTTAAGAGCACTGCTCCTTTGACAGATGAAATGAAGGGAACCAACAGGCACAGAATTGATAGGCAGAGAGATCAAAAATATCATACAAATGGTGTGAGTGGAGTATCGACAGGCTGAGTAACAAGTTTCTGCAGGTGATGAAAAGTGTCAGACGATGAGAGTAAAATGTCAACAGCTGAATAGGAAATGAAGGGATGACCTATGATCTGATTAATTGAGGCAGAGAGATAATTACAAAAAATTGAAAATAATGTGGTGCCGGGAACATACCAAATGGCTGGAATAACATGATAGACATAAGAGTCGCACGTCCAGGGTCTAACCAAAGTAACAAGTAATCCAAAAATGTGCAAACTAATTAAGGTAGAGAGAGATCATAACAAATTGTCATGTGATAGTGTCAAAACAACAGTAAAGAAGATTTTACAAATACAAAACAGTGTGGTGAGGTTACATTAGCATGACATGAACCCAAGATCACAGTTCAGGCCGTCTTCATAGTACGAAAGTTGGCTATCAGTTTCTGCTCAGCGATTCCGCATTGTTGTTAATCTCGAAAGTCACCTTGGAAGATGCTTACCCGAAAATTGGAGGCTGAATGTCCTTGAACAATTAAGTGTTCCTCAACTGGGAGGGAACATTCCTGCCTGGTAATTGTTGCATGGTGTTCATTCATCTTTGTCCTAATATCTGCATGGTCTTGCCAATATATCATGCCTCAAGTCATCCTTATCTGCAGTGTATGGAGGTAGACAGCATTGACCGAATGTATGAGTACCTGCCATTTATGTGGTAGCTTGTGTTTCCACGTGTAATGGTAATATCCATGTCGATGATCTGGTATGTCTTGTAGAGGAGAAAGTG